>NC_053023.1:245305516-245320327 GCF_003073215.2 Triticum urartu | reverse complement strand
TGATAGGAAACTCAGATACATGTGTGGATACATAGACAACACCATGTCCCTAGTAAGCCTCTAGTTGACTAGCTCGTTGATCAATAGATGGTTACGGTTTCCTGACCATGGACATTGGATGTCGTTGATAACGGGATCACATCATTAGGAGAATGATGTGATGGACAAGACCCAATCCTAAGCCTAGCACAAAGATCGTGTAGTTCGTATGCTAAAGCTTTTATAATGTCAAGTATCATTTCCTTAGACCATGAGATTGTGCAACTCCCGGATACCGTAGGAATGCTTTGGGTGTACCAAACGTCACAACGTAACTGGGTGGCTATAAAGGTTCACTACAGGTATCTCCGAAAGTGTCTGTTGGGTTGGCACGAATCGAGACTGGGATTTGTCACTCCGTGTAAACGGAGAGGTATCTCTGGGCCCACTCGGTAGGACATCATCATAATGTGCACAATGTGACCAAGTAGTTGATCACGGGATGATGTGTTATGGAACGAGTAAAGAGACTTGCCGGTAATGAGATTGAACAAGGTATCGGGATACCGACGATCGAAATCTCGGGCAAGTATCGTACCGATAGACAAAGGGAATTGTATACGGGATTGATTGAATCCTTGACATCGTGGTTCATCCGATGAGATCATCATGGAGCATGTGGGAGCCAACATGGGTATCCAAATCCCGCTGTTGGTTATTGACCAGAGAGTTGTCTCGGCCATGTCTGCATGACTCCCGAGCCCGTAGGGTCTACACACTTAAGGTTCGATGACGCTAGGGTTATAGGGAAAGTATGTACGCGGTTACCGAATGTTTTTCGGAGTCCCGGATGAGATCCCGGACGTCACGACGAGTTCTGAAATGGTCCGGAGGTAAAGATTAATATATAGGAAGTATGGTTTTGGCCACCGAAAGTGTTCCGGGCATCACCGGTAGTGTACCGGGACCACCGGAGGGGTTCGAGGGTCCACCAGGTGGGGCCACCAGCCCCGGAGGCCTACATGGGCCAATAGTGGGAAGGGACCAGCCCCTAGGTGGGCTGGGGCGCCTCCCACCAAGGCCCAGGACGCCTCCAAGAGGGAAGGGGGGGCAAACCCTAGGGCAGATGGGCCCTAAGGCCCACCTCAGGTGCGCCTCCCCCTCTCCCCCTTGTGGCCGCCACCCTAGATGGGATCTAGGGCTGCCGCCACCCCTAGGGAGGAAACCCTAGGTGGGGGTGCAGCCCTCCCTCTCCCCCTATATATAGTGGAGGCAAAGGGGCAGCCCAACACATGAAGTTCCTCCCCTGTTGGCGCAGCCCTACCCCTCTCCCTCCTCGTCTCTCGTAGTGCTTGGCGAAGCCCTGCTGGAGTCCCGCGCTCCTCCACCACCACCACGCCGTCGTGCTGCTGCTGGATGGAGTCTTCCCCAACCTCTCCTTCTCTCCTTGCTGGATTAAGGCGTAGGAGACGTCACCGGGCTGTACGTGTGTTGAACGCGGAGGTGTCGTTCGTTCGGCACTAGGATCATCGGTGATTTGGATCATGACAAGTACGACTCCATCAACCCCGTTCACTTGAACGCTTCCGCTTAGCGATCTACAAGGGTATGTAGATGCACTCCCCTCTCACTCGTTGCTAGATGACTCCATAGATTGATCTTGGTGATGCGTAGAAAATTTTAAAATTCTGCTACGTTCCCCAACAAGAGCAGAGGGGGCGACGGGCGTGAGGATGGAATGGGCGCCCGGCTCTGCAGGCTTCAGGTGGAGGAGGAGAAGGGGCGCGCCGGGGTGAGGCTTGGTCGTGTCGGGGTCCTGGAGGTGATTGGGCGCGGGGGCTCCTCCCCCGGCTCGAGGTGGAAGGGAGGAAAGGGAGACGAGGGGAGGAAGAGCGAGGGGGGTCGGGATGATTGGATCGGGAGACGGCATTTCCGGCGGTGCAAGGGAAGAGATGAGGGAGAGAGCGAGAGTGGTGAAGGGAAACGGGCAAGGAGCGGTCGGCCTAGGGTTAGAATGGTGGGCTTAGGAGGGCATATGGGCCTGGGAGGCCGGCGCTGCTAGGAGGCCCAAGTGGCCAGAGGCGGCTGGGCTCCCTTCTCCCTCCTTCTTCTCTTAAAAAAACTTATTTTCTTTAACAGAAAAGAAGTTAGAGAGAGGAAAATAAAGAGAGGGTTAGGGACAGATTTTGCGCATGGGATAATATTCCCGGACTCGCAAAAATGTGTATGATCCAAGGAAAAATGGAGTGGCCATTTTTCAAAGTTTAAATTCAAACTCATTTGATTTAAATTCAAATGGTTCGAATAGGAAGTGAGGGTTAGGAAGGTCCAAAAATGTTCAGATTTTTGGTGGAGCTCTGGAAAATGATGAAAGAATATATGGCAAGGTTTGAGGAGAAACTCGAAGCATAAAATACTTGAGAGTTTAAATTGCAAGTGTGTCACGGTAATTCCACAAGAATGGAAATATTTATAATAGCTCCCTAATATCGGGAGGATATGTTATAAAGAGAAGTCACCCTTCCCTCGGTTTAAATGGACCGAAGATCCATGCAATTTATTTAAGTGAGTTTTTAGTTGGCTTTGAGAAAATGATGCATTGATGGACATGATGCAATGCACATGATGGCAACGAACCAAAACGAATCACCCAATAACACTCAGAAACATGGAAGGCATCTGAAGCTCTGGTCTTGGGGCGTTACAACACTCCATCACTACGAGAGGATCTCGTCCCGAGATCTAGGATGGCACCGGAGGGAAAACAGAAGAGGAAGAGGAGAGGTAAAACTAAGTTGCTTCTTTGACAAACGATTGAAACCAAAGAACCTTGAAAGTTTAAACCATTTCGAGAAAAGAATACAACGGAGATGAACGAAGTTTAGAATACTCCGTTAGAAAAGAGGAACAAGGAACATTACGGGAACATTGTAGGTTGATAGACATAAGAAAAGGGTTTCAATGGACAAGAAATACATGCGAGCACTCCGATAGAAACGAAAAGTACAAGGAACGATAAGATCAATTACGCCAACACTCCGGTTAAATGGATTAGCTAGAAAAGAACTTGATCTTGGCAAAATGAGTTGATGTGACGAAGAGAGCAACAACACAATGCCTCCGGAAGGAATAATAGAAGATATATCATTGGAATAACAAAATGGAGAAGAAAATGACAAGTTCTGTCACAAAAGAGCTTGAAAAGGCATCCTTAGGAGAAGGGTTGAACGGAGTTGTTGGAAAAACCAACAACGAAAAGAGTAAGCTTGTTGTGGGCTTATGGAAAACATCTCAAAACTATGAGGTGAAATTCTGCCACATACGAAAACAATAGATTGAATTGATATGAACAAGGAGACGAGAAACTTATCTCACTCGTAGGATAAATGAAGAACTTGGATCATTTATAAGCACCATAAATAGCAACAGTCCTTAGGGAAAACTTTAGGTGAAATATAACCCAAGACAACTCCAAAGAAGAGATTGATGGGTTGCAAAGGAACTCATGAACGAATTGAAAATGATGGGTTCAAAATATGTCACTCTTGAGAACTTGTGAATCATGAAACACGAAGGGAAATTATCAACAATGACATAACACCACCTCAAAAGATGAGATATAAAAGAATTGCACTTCGGATGCAAGATGAAGAATACTTGAACTCCTCGAAACAAAACATGTGTCGAGCACCATGTTTATTTTGGAGTATAGTTTAGCGGAACATAACTTCGAGAGAAAATCTTGAAGAACAATTGAAGAATGAAAAGAATCCTTGACGAACCACCATGTAGAGCCTCCATGAAGAAACTCCGGTAATAACAGAATGATCAAAAGAAGTGAAGGATGAAAAGAATAAGATTGAGGCCTTGCAATGATTTAGATGAATCTCCATGGTGATATAATTGAGAGAGCTTGGAACTCCGGGAAAAAGAGAAGATGAAGCAATTGAAAACGAGAATCGATGAACCTCCGGAATAAGGAATTGCTCACTTGGATGAAACAAGGATAAGAATTACATTATGATTATCCTTCACCAATTTAAATTGATGACAAGCAATGGATTTTGCATACTACTTATTATCGTAGAAAGGATTAAGATAGATATAGCGCAAACTTGAGAAGGTCTTCAACGATCCACCGGTAGGCTTGGAAAGAACGAATAAATTGATATGATAACGAATGAAGAGAACTCTTGAACGAACCACCGTAAGAATTGAAAAGGAAAGTAGCAAAGACACAATTCACCGGGAAGAATTGGAAAATGAAAGAAGATACTTGAGAGAATTTAGATACATGAGTACGAATAGATCACGAGCTGATAAGAGAATACTTGAATGACGCACCGGTAAGATTTAGAGAATAAGAGATGAAAGCTGGAATGAATAATTCTGAGATGATAGCCTCCGGAGAAACAAACTGAAAATACTCTGAATTACTCCGGATGGGTGAAAAGAATTCTCACAATCGAAAACAATTATGAGAGGATGATCAAGCTAGAAAACCATGAATCTTTGAGAGATAGATAAGATATGGAGGAAAAACTCTTCTTCGGTCTTCAAAATCTGAGAATGACGACGAGAAACACCACCATGAATTTTTGAGGTACTCCGGGATGACGAATTTAAAGGTTGAGCCAAACGATGAATTTTTTTGAAAGATCTTGTAGAAAGACATTTGACTGATGACAAATCATTCTTACATCAACTTTGAAATGAATTTGAGAATAACTCCGGTGAAAATTAGAAGGAGTCAGGTAAGATCCTGGAAAAAAAGACCTTGTGGGTTAGGCCCACTCAAAAAAACACGTTGAACGATTTAGAAGAGAGATTGCACCGGTTGAATTAAATGACTTGAATGAGATAACAATCTCGAAATAGCTTGAATGGATTAAGAATGTAAAACAGGAATCTTCGAGATATCTTCAGCACTCCGGAACAATTTAATAACGAGGAGTGGATGATTAAGAGGTGCACTGGTATGGGAAAATTGAAACGAGGAAAAGATATGATCGACAAAGCTTGAATTTAATCCACGGAGAAGAAAAAACGAAGAATGATGGAACTTGAAGCTTCCGTTAGTATCTTCTTGAGAATCACCGGATAAGAACATTGACGGAAAAGAATAGGAAGACTTCCCATCAATAAAAGGATACTTGATTAAGACCCGAGTCCTGAAGAAAAAGGGTGGGAGGGCGGGAAAACAAAAGACAATTTGGGACGGATGAAACAAACAACGTTGGGAAAACCGAGAGGTGATCTTGGGATGTTGAAATGATCGAATCCACTTGAAGAGAAAACACACCGGTTGAAAAGGATTGACAAAACAACATCGATTATCATGAAGGATTGGTATTCACATAGAAATATGAGAACACCTTAGGAAAGGTATGGAATCACACATTTGACATTGAAGCAACTCGAATACCACAACTCAAAACAAAACAAAGGATTGGCTTGCAGAATAAGCCGGAACAAACATATGATAGAGATTTCGTCCGAAGTTTTCGTGGTGGGGCCTACACGGGCTCGATCGTACAGCACCATCATGTACAAGGCAGTGCACATGACATACGAAGCGTCCCCGAGTCAGCATAGCCAAGGACTCTTTAAGACACAACGAGACCACTGTAAAACCAACCGTGGATAGGCGGACCACTAGACGTCGAACCCCAATCTCATATCATGCATCTGTCGGAAAGATATCCTAAGGAGCTACTTGAATTCCCACTTATAAACTCCCGAAACTTTCCGGTTATGCAATCAGGTGTTGGGGATACAGGGGAAGCATAATATCTCACCCAAAACTAACAAATCCTACATCCAGCTGTATCCATCCTTCAACACATAACCAAGAAACCTTGGAAATCATTTACCTCAACCTTCGAAAAGCATCCGTTATACGAGTTATGGCAATACTCCCGAACTCCCGCCCCAGTACTGGGTGGCGTCGAGGTTATCTCACCAACAACTGCATAAAAGAGATTTTCGATGTCGGCGAACTCAGGTATTCCAGAACTGCAACGATAAAATTGTGACGACAACACCTCGGAGCTCAACTCCCCGGGACACTGCCACAACCCCTAAATGTCAGGAGGCACCAAGAACAATGTTCTCGTCACAAAACCATCGGAACGATTCCAAGATACCCGCGTGATCCTAAAAAAAATTGTGAAATTTGAGGAAGAGAAGAGTCAAAACTCTACGTCAGGAGGCCTCACCAGAGCGACGAAGGGACTGAGGAGTAAAAAGAATCCTACTCTCCGATATATATAATCCTATAAGACTCAAAACATTTTTCTAGACTCAACAACGCCAGCGATTCGATCAAGCAGGGGGCTCCTAAGTCGGGGAAGGCTCTGATTACCAACTTGTAACACCCACGATGCGGCTATATCTCCCACGTGTCGGAGCACGACTTAGAGGCATAACCGCATTGTAGGCATGTCGCAAGAGGGGTAATCTTTACACATCCCATGTACTGAATAAGAAAGGGATAAAGAGTTGGCTTACAATCGCCACTTCACACAATACATAAATACAGCATTACATCATCCAGAATACAATCAAGGTCCAACTACGGATCCAAATAAAGAAAGACAACCCCTAATGCAATAGATCCTCGATCACCCCAACTGGGCTCCACTACTGATCAACTGGAAACGGAACAACATAACGAACACGATCTTCATCGAGCTCCTCCTTGAGCTCGGTTGAGTCACCTGCACGGTGTCATCGGCACCTGCAACTGGTTTTGGAAGTAATCTGTGAGTCACAGGGACTCAGCAATCTCGCGATCAAGACTATTTAAGCTTATGGGTAGGTAAAAGGTATGTGAGGTGGAGCTGCAGCAAGCACTAGCATATATGGTGGCTAACTTACGCAAATGAGAGCGAGAAGAGAAGCAAAGCACGGTCGTGAACTAGAAGTGATCAAGAAGTGATCCTGAAACTACTTACGTTCAAGCATAACACAAGAACCGTGTTCACTTCCCGGACTTCGCCGGAAAGAGACCATCACGGCTACACACGCAGTTGATTTATTTTAATTAAGTGTCAAGTTCTCTACAACCGGAAATTAACAAATTCCCATCTGCCCATAACCGCGGGCATGACTTTCGAAAGTTCAAAACCCTACAGGGGTGTCCCAACTTAGCCCATCACAAGCTCTCACGGTCAACGAAGGATATTCCTTCTCCCAGCAAGACCCGATCAGGCTCGGAATCCCGGTTACAAGACATTTCGACAATGGTAAAGCAAGACCAGCAAAGCCACCCAGATGTGGCGACAAATCCCAATAGGAGCTGCACATATCTCGTTCTCAGGGCACACCGGATGAGCAAGACGCCGGGTTGGCATAAACCCTGGTTGCCCAGGGGCACCGGACATCGCTCAGGTTGGACCAACACTTAGAGAAGCACGGGCCCCGGGGGGGGGGTTAAAATAAAGATGACCCTTGAGTCTGCAGAACCCATAGGAAAAAAAGGCTAGGTGGCAAATGGTAAAACCAATGTTGGGCCTTGCTGGAGGAGTTTCATTCAAGGCAAACTGTCAAGGGGTTCCCATTATAACCCAACCGTGTAAGGAACGCAAAATCATGGAACATAACACCGGTATGATGGAAACTAGGGCGGCAAGAGTGGAACAAAACACCAGGCATAAGGCCGACCCTTCCACCCTTTACCAAGTATATAGATGCATTAATTTAATAAGAGATATTGTGATATCCCAACAAATATCCATGTTCCAACAAGGAACAAACTCCAATCTTCACCTGCAACTAGCAACGCTATAAGATGGGGCTGAGCAAAGCGGTAACATAGCCAAACAACGGTTTGCTAGGACAAGGTGGGTTAGAGGCTTGGCATGGCAATATGGGAGGCATGATATAGCAAGTGGTAGGTATCGCGGCATAGCAAAAGAGCGAGCAAACTAGCAAGCAAAGATAGAAGTGATTTCGAGGGTGTGATCATCTTGCCTGAGATCCCGCAAGGAAGAAAAACGAGTCCATGAAGAAGACAAACGGACGAAGTCGAACGGATCCTCATAACTCCGGAATGGAACCAAAGCTAACGAGGGAAACAACACGGAAATAAGCAAACAATATAGTAAACAACCATCACATAAGATGGCATGATGCACAACCAAGTGTGATGCATGTCCGGTTTAAATATGCATGGCATGGCAAAGTGCACAAACACTCTACAAGTTAAGTGGAGCTCAATATGCAACGAGTTGCATATTGACGAAACACCACGTCAATTATTTAGTTCTCTCCCGTTTAGGTACCCAACAATATTAAATGTTGTTAAACATGGCAAGAGATGAAGCAAAAGTAAACTATACAATCTAAGCAATTTAAATGGGGTCGGAAACAACAACAACAACAACAATTCCGGTAAAACCCCATATGCATTTAGCAAATTGGTGCAACAACAATTTTAAACATTTAAATGTTATTATCATGGTGCGAAGGACATGTTCAAGATTATGCAATTTTAATGAAAATGTTGATAAGAGCATTATGAAGCATTTTGTCATCGTGGCGGAAACGAAAAGTGGTGCCACGGCAACGATAACAGTAACGGTTCCACGACAACGTTCCGATTCCGGTACTTGATTGAGATACCGATGCAAAGGGGAAGTGTGCGGATGCGTGCAAAAGATGGTGGGGCGCTCCCGGATACCGGGTGTCCCATGAATCGACGACGGTGTCAAACGAGGGAACAGCTAACGTTCACGGGCAGATTACAACAACCAACATGCATCTCATACAACTCATGCACACGGTCCAAGAGTGGTCGTCTCGGGGTTATACCTTCGAAGCGTGCCTTTTCAGAACGGATCAAGTTCATAGCGGATGTACGCGTTCTCGCGACGGTAGTGGAAGTAGTGGTACAAGTTCGTTTCGGATAGGAACTTGATGAATCCACGGTCGACGGTAGTTGTATACTTAGTCTTGTCGGATCCACAGTTCTTTGGGCAACGGTAGTCGTACACTTTCATAGATGTTCGAGGCTGTCAGTAGGGGAGCTCGCCGTATTGCGATGATAGTGGTACAAGGTCGTTGGGGTACTTGTCGGTCCGGTCTTGACGGTCTCGTTTTTGTGACGGTAGTCGTACTAGTCGACGGTAGTGGAAATTGACGGATCCGAGCTCTTCAAGGGTCGTCGTGGTACTCATTCACGTTGTAGTCGTACATGTACTGTGGTCGAGGTCTTGGTGGACTTGCAGGCGGCCTTGGCGATTCCGGAGACGCCGGTAGAGGTACTGGACGCGAGGACGCGACACTGTAAACTAGTACACTTTCGGAGAGGACTTCTCCATGAAACCCAAAATGAAACAGCCCCAAACGGAGGCAACAGAGGAGGAGACGCACGAGGATAGCGAGGCGGTGGTCCCGCGGCAACAGGAGGTCGACGGCGGCGCGGCACGGGAAGAACAACAGCAGGACGGGGTGGCTACCCTCACCCTTAGCATGGAGCAAGGGAGGCTGGAGGTGCCATGGACCTCGGGCGCACGAGGAGGAGCAGGGAAAGGAGGTCGGGCGGGCGACGTGCTTGTGCAGCAACGGCCAAGGTCGGGCGGCGGAGGTTCGGCGCTGGAGAAATAGGAAGGCCACGGCAGAGGAACGGGACTCCGGTGACGAGGTGGCAGCAGCGGCAACGGCCATGGAGGACGGCGGCGCTGAGGCGGGGTAGAGCGGTTGGAAATATGCCCTAGAGGCAATAATAAATTGATTATTATTATATTTCCTTGTTCATGATAATCGTTTATTATCCATGCTAGAATTGTATTGATAGGAAACTCATATACATGTGTGGATACATAGACAACACCATGTCCCTAGTAAGCCTCTAGTTGACTAGCTCGTTGATCAATAGATGGTTACGGTTTCCTGACCATGGACATTGGATGTCGTTGATAACGGGATCACATCATTAGGAGAATGATGTGATGGACAAGACCCAATCCTAAGCCTAGCACAAAGATCGTGTAGTTCGTATGCTAAAGCTTTTCTAATGTCAAGTATCATTTCCTTAGACCATGAGATTGTGCAACTCCCGGATACCGTAGGAATGCTTTGGGTGTACCAAACGTCACAACGTAACTGGGTGGCTATAAAGGTTCACTACAGGTATCTCCGAAAGTGTCTGTTGGGTTGGCACGAATCGAGACTGGGATTTGTCACTCCGTGTAAACGGAGAGGTATCTCTGGGCCCACTCGGTAGGACATCATCATAATGTGCACAATGTGATCAAGGAGTTGATCACGGGATGATGTGTTATGGAACGAGTAAAGAGACTTGCCGGTAACGAGATTGAACAAGGTATCGGGATACCGACGATCGAATCTCGGGCAAGTATCGTACCGATAGACAAAGGGAATTGTATACGGGATTGATTGAATCCTTGACATCGTGGTTCATCCGATGAGATCATCGTGGAGCATGTGGGAGCCAACATGGGTATCCAGATCCCGCTGTTGGTTATTGACCAGAGAGTTGTCTCGGCCATGTCTGCATGACTCCCGACCCGTAGGGTCTACACACTTAAGGTTCGATGACGCTAGGGTTATAGGGAAAGTATGTACGCGGTTACCGAATGTTGTTCGGAGTCCCGGATGAGATCCCGGACGTCACGAGGAGTTCCGGAATGGTCCGGAGGTAAAGATTGATATATAGGAAGTATGGTTTTGGCCACCGGAAGTGTTCCGGGCATCACCGGTAGTGTACCGGGACCACCGGAGGGGTCCGGGGGTCCACCAGGTGGGGCCACCAGCCCCGGAGGCCTACATGGGCCAATAGTGGGAAGGGACCAGCCCCTAGGTGGGCTGGGGCGCCTCCCACCAAGGCCCAAGGCGCCTCCAAGAGGGGAAGGGGGCAAACCCTAGGGCAGATGGGCCCCAAGGCCCACCCCAGGTGCGCCTCCCCCTCTCCCCCTTGTGGCCGCCACCCAGATGGGATCTGGGGGCTGCCGCCACCCCTAGGGAGGGAACCCAAGGTGGGGGCGCAGCCCCTCCCCTTCCCCTATATATACTTGAGGTTTGGGCTGCCCAACACATGTGATTTGCTCTCCCAGTTGGCGCAGCCCTACCCCTCTCCCTCCTCGTCTCTCATAGTGCTTAGTGAAGCCCTGCTGGAGTCCCGCGCTCCTCCACCACCACCACGCCGTCGTGCTGCTGCTGGATGGAGTCTTCCCCAACCTCTCCTTCTCCCCTTGCTGGATCAAGGCGTAGGAGACGTCACCGGGCTGTACGTGTGTTGAACACGGAGGTGCCGTCCGTTCGGCACTAGGATCATCGGTGATTTGGATCACGACGAGTACGACTCCATCAACCCCGTTCACTTGAACGCTTCCGCTTAGCGATCTACAAGGGTATGTAGATGCACTCTCCTTCCCCTCGTTGCTAGATTACTCCATAGATTGATCTTGGTGATGCGTAGAAAATTTTGAATTTCTGCTACGTTCCCCAACAGTGGTATCAGAGCTAGGTCTATGCGTAGTTACTATGCACGAGTAGAACACAAAGTAGTTGTGGGCATAGATATTGTCAATTATCTTGTCGTTACTAGTCTTATCTTGATTCGGCGGCATTGTGAGATGAAGCGGCCCGGACCAACCTTACACGTAAGCTTACGTGAGACCGGTTCCACCGACTGACATGCACTAGTTGCATAAGGTGGCTAGCGGGTGTCTGTCTCTCCCACTTTAGTCGGATCGGATTCGATGAAAAGGGTCCTTATGAAGGGTAAATAGAAATTGGCATATCACGTTGTGGTTTTGGCGTAGGTAAGAAACGTTCTTGCTAGAAACCTATAGCAGCCACATAAAAACTTGCAACAACAATTAGAGGATGTCTAACTTGTTTTTGCAGCATATGCCTTGTGATGTGATATGGCCAACAGGATGTGATGAATGATATATGTGATGTATGAGATTGATCATGTTCTTGTAATAGGAATCACGACTTGCATGTCGATGAGTATGACAACCGGCAGGAGCCATAGGAGTTTTCTTAATTTATTTATGACCTGCATGTCAACTTAAACGTCATGTAATTACTTTACTTTATTGCTAAAGCATTAGCCATAGTAGTAGAAGTAATAGATGACGAGACAACTTCAAGAAGACACGATGATGGAGATCATGATGATGGAGATCATGGTGTCATGCCAGTGACAACGATGATCATGGAGCCCCGAAGATGGAGATCAAAAGGAGCAAAATGATATTGGCCATATCATGTCACTATTTGATTGCATGTGATGTTTATCATGTTTTACATCTTATTTGCTTAGAACGACGGTAGCTTAAATAAGATGATCCCTCGCAATAATTTCAAGGAAAGTGTTCCCCCTAACTGTGCACCATTGCGAAGGTTCGTTGTTTCGAAGCACCACGTGATGATCGGGTGTGATAGATTCTAACATTCGAATACAACAGGTGTTGACGAGCCTAGCATGTACAGACATGGCCTCGGAACACATGCGAAACACTTAGGTTGACTTGACGAGCCTAGCATGTACAGACATGGCCTCGGAACACGAAAGACCGAAAGGTCGAACATGAGTTGTATAGAAGATACGATCAACATGAAGATGTTCACCGATGTTGACTAGTCTGTCTCACGTGATGATCGGACACGGCCTAGTTGACTCGGATCATGTTTCACTTAGATGACTAGAGGGATGTCTATCTGAGTGGGAGTTCATTAAATAATTTGATTAGATGAACTCAATTATCATGAACATAGTCTAAATTGTCTTTGCAAATATGTTGTAGATAAATAGCTCACGTTGTAGCTCCCTGTTTCAATATGTTCCTAGAGAAAGATTAAGTTGAAAGATATTGTAAGCAATGATGCGGACTAGGTCCGTAGTCCGAGGAGTGTCCTCACTGCTACACAGAAGGCTTACGTCTTTGATGCACCACTCGATGTGCAAACCCCTACAACGTCGTCTGTGGATGTTGTGAACACCTGATAGACACATTCTGATGACTACCTGATAGTTTAGTGCACCATACTTTACGGCTTAGAATCGGGATTCCAATGACGTTTTGAACGCCATAGAACATATGAGATGTTCCAAGAGATGAAAATTGGGGATTTCAGGCTCATGCCCGTGTTGAGAGGTGTGAGACCTCTGACAAGTTCTTTTGCCAACAAGATGGAGGAGAATAGCTCAGTAGTGAGCATGTGCTCAGAATGTCTGGGTGCTACAATCACTTAAATCAAGTGGGAGTTAAACTTCCAGATAAGATAGTGATTGACAGAGTTCTGTAGCCACTATCACTAAGCTACTAGATCTTCGTGATGAACTATGACATGCAAGGGATGGAGTTGATCCCGGAGCTGTTCGTGGTGCTTAAGACCGCAAAAGGTAGAAATCAAGAAGGAGGCATCAAGTTGTTGGGTTTAACAAGACCACTGGTTTCAAGAAGCAAGGGCTAGAAGGGAAACTTCATGGATTGGCAAACCAAGTTGCCGCTTCCAGTTGAAGGAACCCAAGGTTGAACCCAAACCCGAGACTAAATGCTTCTATTGTAAGGGGAACGGTCACTGGTAGCGGAATTACCCTAAATGCATGGTAGATAATAAGGCTAGCAACTTCAAAGTATATACGTGTTATAATGTTACCTCACTAGTACTCCTGGTAGCACCTGGGGTATTGGATACCGGTTTCAGTTGCTATTATTGGTGACTTGAAGCAAAAGCTACGGACTAAATGGAGTCTAGCTAATGGTGAGGTGACGATGTGTGTTGGAAGTGTTTCCAAAGTTGATGAGATCACCATCGCATGCTCCATCTGCCTTCGGGATTAGTATTGAACCTAGATAAATGTTATCAGGTGTCTATGTTGAGCATGAATATGATTAGATCATGTTCATTGCAATACGGTCATTCATTTAAGTTAGAGAATAATGGTTATTCTGTTTACATGAATGATACCTTTCATGGTCATGCACCCTATGTGAGTGGTTCATTGAATCTCGGTCGTGGTAATACACATGTTCACGCCAAAAGATGTAGAGTTAATAATGATAGTACCACTTTATCGTGGCACTGCCGCTTAGGTCATATTGGCGTAAGATGCATGAAGAAACTCCATGTCGATGGATGTTTGGAGTCACTTGATTTTGAATCGCTTGACACATGCGAGCCATGCCTCATGGGCAGGATGACTAAAGACCCCGTTTTCAGGTACAATGAAACGGGCAAGTGACTTGTTGGAAATCATACATGCTGATGCGTGTGATCCAATGAGAATTGAAGTGTGCGGTGGATATCGCTATTTTCTCATCTTCACTGATGATTTGAGTAGATATAGGTATATTTACTTAATGAAGCACAAGTCTAAAACATTTGAAAACTTCAAGCGATTTCAGAGTGAAGTTAAGAATCATCATAACAAGAAATCATGTTCCTACGATCTGATCAAAGGGGGATTTTCTGAGTTATGAGTTTGCCAATCACTTAAGACATTGTGGAATTGTTTCGTAGTTGAAGCCAACTGGAACACCACAGCGTAATGGTGTGTCCGGACGTCGTAATCGAACCCTATGAGATATGGTGCGATCTATGATGTCTCTTACCAATCTACCATTTTCATTTTGAGGTTATGCGTTAGAGACAGCTGCATTCACTTTAGATAGGACACCATCTAAGTCCGTTGAAACGACGTCGTGTGAACATTGGTTTGGCAAGAAACCAAAGTTGTCACTTCTTAATGTTTGGGGCTGCGATGCTTAAGGCTTCAGCCGGAGAAGCTCGAACCCAAAGCGGACTAACACATCTTCATAGGATACCCAAAGGTGACAGTTGGGTAACACC
>NC_053023.1:245275976-245304516 GCF_003073215.2 Triticum urartu | reverse complement strand
TTCATGATAATCGTTTATTATCCATGCTAGAATTGTATTGATAGGAAACTCAGATACATGTGTGGATACATAGACAACACCATGTCCCTAGTAAGCCTCTAGTTGACTAGCTCGTTGATCAATAGATGGTTACGGTTTCCTGACCATGGACATTGGATGTCGTTGATAACAGGATCACATCATTGGGAGAATGATGTGATGGACAAGACCCAATCCTAAGCCTAGCACAAAGATCGTGTAGTTCGTATGCTAAAGCTTTTCTAATGTCAAGTATCATTTCCTTAGACCATGAGATTGTGCAACTCCCGGATACCGTAGGAATACTTTGGGTGTGCCAAACGTCACAACATAACTGGGTGGCTATAAAGGTACACTACAGGTATCTCCAAAAGTGTCTGTTGGGTTGGCACGAATCGAGACTAGGATTTGTCACTCCGTGTAAACGGAGAGGTATCTGTTGGAAATATGCCCTAGAGGCAATAATAAATTGGTTATTATTATATTTCCTTGTTCATGATAATCATTTATTATCCATGCTATAATTGTATTGATAGGAAACTCAGATACATGTGTGGATACATAGACAACACCATGTCCCTAGTAAGCCTCTAGTTGACTAGCTCGTTGATCAATAGATGGTTACGGTTTCCTAACCATGGACATTGGATGTCGTTGATAACGGGATCACATCATTAGGAGAATGATGTGATGGACAAGACCCAATCCTAAGCCTAGCACAAAGATCGTGTAGTTCGTATGCTAAAGCTTTTCTAATGTCAAGTATCTTTTCCTTAGACCATGAGATTGTGCAACTCCCGGATACCGTAGGAATGCTTTGGGTGTATCAAACGTCACAACGTAACTGGGTGACTATAAAGGTGCACTACAGGTATCTCCGAAAGTGTCTGTTGGGTTGGCACGAATCGAGACTGGGATTTGTCACTCCGTGTAAACGGAGAGGTATCTCTGGGCCCACTCGGTAGGACATCATCATAATGTGCACAATGTGATCAAGGTGTTGATCACGGGATGATGTGTTACGGAACGAGTAAAGAGACTTGCCGGTAACGAGATTGAACAAGGTATCGGTATACCGACGATCGAATCTCGGGCAAGTATAATACCGCTAGACAAAGGGAATTGTATATGGGATTGATTAAGTCCATGACATCGTGGTTCATCCGATGAGATCATCGTGGAACATGTGGGAGCCAACATGGGTATCCAGATCCCGCTGTTGGTTATTGACCGGAGAACGTCTCGGTCATGTCTGCATGTCTCCCGAACCCGTAGGGTCTACACACTTAAGGTTCGGTGACGCTAGGGTTATAGAGATATTAGTATGCGGTAACCCGAAAGTTGTTCGGAGTCCCGGATGAGATCCCGGACGTCACGAGGAGTTCCGGAATGGTCCGGAGGTAAAGAATTATATATAGGAAGTGCTATTTCGGCCATCGGGACAAGTTTCGGGGTCACCGGTATTGTACCGGGACCACCGGAAGGGTCCCGGGGGTCCACCGGGTGGGGCCACCTGCCCCAGGGGGCCACATGGGCTGTAGGGGTGTGCCTTGGCCTATATGGGCCAAGGTCACCAGCCCCTAGAGGCCCATGCGCCAAGAGAAGAGAAAAAGGGGAGAGTCCTAAAAGGGGAAGGCACCTCCGAGGTGCCTTAGGGAGGATAGACTCCTCCCCACCCGCCGCACCCTTCCTTGGAGGAAGGGGCAAGGGCTGCGCCTCCCCCCTCTCCCTTGGCCCTATATATAGTGGGGAAAAGGAGGAGCAAACCAATCTAAGGCCTGGCGCCTCCCTCTCCCTCCCGTGACACATCTCCCTCCTCCCGCAGCGCTTAGCGAAGCCCTGTTGGAATCCCGCTACTTCCACCACGCCGTCGTGCTGTTGGATCTCCATCAACCTCTCCCTCCTCCTTGCTGGATCAAGGCATGGGAGACGCCTCCGTTCCGTACGTGTGTTGAACGCGGAGGTGCCGTCCGTTCGGCGCTAGGATCATCGGTGATTTGAATCACGACGAATGCGACTCCATCAACCCCGTTCTCTTGAACGCTTCCGCGCGCGATCTACAAGGGTATGTAGATCCACTCCTCCCTCGTTCCTAGATGACTTCATAGATTGATCTTGGTGACACGTAGGAAAATTTTGAATTATTGCTACGTTCCCCAACAGTATCTCTGGGCCCACTCGGTAGGACATCAACATAATGTGCACAATGTGACCAAGGAGTTGATCACGGGATGATGTGTTACGGAACGAGTAAAAGAGACTTTCCAGTAACGAGGTTGAACAAGGTATCGGGATACCAACGATCGAATCTCGGGCAAGTACAATACCGCTAGACAAAGGGAATTGTATACGGGATTGATCGAATCCTCGACATCGTGGTTCATCCGATGAGATCATCGTGGAACATGTGGGAACCAACATGGGTATCCAGATCCCGCTGTTGGTTATTGACCGGAGAACGTCTCGGTCATGTCTGCATGGTTCCCGAACCCATAGGGTCTACACACTTAAGGTTCGATGACGCTAGGGTTATAAAGGAAGTTTGTATGTGGTTACCGAATGTTGTTCGGAGTCCCGGATGAGATCCCGGACGTCACGAGGAATTCCGGAATGGTCCGGAGGTAAAGATTTATATATGGGAAGTCATGTTTTGGTCACCGGAAAAGTTTCGGGTTTTATCGGTAACGTACCGGGACCACCGGGAGGGTCCCGGGGGTCCACCAAGTGGGGCCAACAGCCCCGGAGGCTTGCATGGGCCAAGAGTGGGAAGGGACCAGCCCCTGAGTGGGCTGGTGCGCCTCCCACAAGGCCCAAGGCGCAGCTAGGAGGAGAAGGGGGAAACCCTAGGCGCAGATGGGCCTAAGGCCCACCCTAGGGCGCGCCCCCTTCTCCCTCTCTTGGCCGCCCCCCTCCATCCCATCTAGGGTTGCCGCCCCCTAGGGGTGGGAACCCTAGAGGGGGCGCACCCTCCTCCCCTTCTCCTATAAATAGTGGGGGGTTTGGGCTGCCCATGACACACATGATTTGATCTCTCCCTGGCGCAGCCCTACCTCTCTCCTCCTCGTCTCTTGCGGTGCTTGGCGAAGCCCTGCTGGAGTACCACGCTCCTCCACCACCACCACGCCGTTGTGCTGCTGCTGGATGGAGTCTTCCTCAACCTCTCCCTCTCTCCTTGCTGGATCAAGGCATGGGAGACGTCAACGGGCTGTACGTGTGTTGAACGCGGAGGTGCCGTCCGTTCAGCACTAGGATCTCCGGTGATTTGGATCACGACGAGTACGACTCCTTCAACCCCGTTCTCTTGAACGCTTCCGCATAGCGATCTACAAGGGTATGTAGATGCACTCTCCTTCCCCTCGTTGCTGGTTTCTCCATAGATAGATCTTGGTGGCACGTAGGAAAATTTTGAATTTCTGCTACGTTCCCCAACAGTGGCATCATGAGCTAGGTCTATGCGTAGTTTCTATGCACGAGTAGAACACAAAGTAGTTGTGGGCGTTGATTTTGTTCAATATGCTTACCGTTACTAGTCCAATCTTGATTCGGTGGCATTGTGGGATGAAGCGGCCCGGACCGACCTTACACGTACTCTTACGTGAGACTGGTTCCACCGACTGACATGCACTAGTTGCATAAGGTGGCTAGCGGGTGTCTGTCTCTCCCACTTTAGTCGGATCGGATTCGATGAAAAGGGTCCTTATGAAGGGTAAATAGCAATGGGCATATCACGTTGTGGTTTTTGCGTAGGTAAGAAACGTTCTTGCTAGAAACCCATAGCAGCCACGTAAAGCATGCAAACAACAATTAGAGGACGTCTAACTTGTTTTTGCAAGGTATGCTATGTGATGTGATATGGCCAAGAAGAATGTGATGAATGATATGTGATGTATGAGATTGATCATGTTCTTGTAATAGGAATCACGACTTGCATGTCGATGAGTATGAAAACCGGCAGGAGCCATAGGAGTTGTCTTTATTTATTGTATGACCTGCGTGTCATTGAACAACGCCATGTAATTACTTTACTTTATTGCTAACCGATAGCCATAGTAGTAGAAGTAATAAGTTGGCGAGACAACTTCATGGAGACACGATGATGGAGATCATGATGATGGAGATCATGGTGTCATGCCGGTGACAAGATGATCATGGAGCCCCAAGATGGAGATCAAAGGAGCTATATGATATTGGCCATATCATGTCACTATTATTTGATTGCATGTGATGTTTATCATGTTTATGCATCTTATTTTCTTAGAACAATGGTAGTAAATAAGATGATCCCTCATTAAAATTTCAAGAGAGTGTCCCCCCTAACTGTGCACCGTTGCGACAGTTTGTTGTTTCGAAGCACCACGTGATGATCGGGTGTGATAGATTCTAACGTTCACATACAACGGGTGTAAGACAGATTTACACACGCGAAACACTTAGGTTGACTTGACGAGCCTAGCTGTTGGGGAACGTAGTAATTTCAAAAAAATTCCTACGCACACGCAAGATCATGGTGATGCATAGCAACGAGAGGGGAGAGTATGATCTACGTACCTTGTAGATCGACAACGGAAGCGTTTGGTTGATGTAGTCGTACGTCTCCACGGTCCGACCGATCAAGCACCGAAACTACGGCACCTCCGAGTTCTAGCACACGTTCAGCTCGATGACGATCCCCGGACTCCGATCCAGCAAAGTGTCGGGGAAGAGTTCCGTCAGCACGACGGCGTGGTGACGATCTTGATGTACTACTGCAGCAGGGCTTCGCCTAAACTCCGCTACAATATTATCGAGGACTATGGTGGAAGGGGGCACCGCACACGGCTAAGAATATGATCACGTGGATCAACTTGTGTCTTTCTGGGGTGCCCCTGCATCCGTATATAAAGGACTAAGGGAGGGGGGTGCGGCCGGCCATGGAGAGGCGCGCCAGGAGAGTCCTACTCCCTCTGGGAGTAGGATCCCCCCCCAATCCTAGTTGGAATAGGATTCGCGGAGGGGGGAAAGGAGAGAGAGGGGCCGGCCCCCTCTCCTTGTCCTATTCGGACCAAGGGAGGGGAGGGGCGCGCGGCCCATGTTGGGCTGCCTCTTCTCTTTTCCACTAAGGCCCACTATGGCCCATATAGCTCCCGGGGGGTTCCGGTAACCTCCCGGTACTCCGGTAAAATCCCGATTTCACCCGGAACACTTCCGATATCCAAACATAGGCTTCCAATATATCAATATTTATGTCTCGACCATTTCGAGACTCCTCGTCATGTCCGTGATCACATCCGGGACTCCGAACAAACTTCGGTACATCAAAATGCATAAACTCATAATATAACTGTCATCGTAACCTTAAGCGTGCGGACCCTACGGGTTCGAGAACAATGTAGACATGACCGAGACATGTCTCCGGTCAATAACCAATAGCGGAACCTGGATGCTCATATTGGCTCCTACATATTCTACAAGATCTTTATCGGTCAGACCGCATAACAACATACGTTGTTCCCTTTGTCATCGGTATGTTACTTGCCCGAGATTCGATCGTCGGTATTCCAATACCTAGTTCAATCTCGTTACCGGCAAGTCTCTTTACTCGTTCTGTAATACATCATCCCGCAACTAACTCATTAGTTGCAATGCTTGCAAGGCTTAAGTGATGTGCATTACCGAGAGGGCCCAGAGATACCTCTCCGACAATCGGAGTGACAAATCCTAATCTCGAAATACGCCAACCCAACATGTACCTTTGGAGACACCTGTAGAGCTCCTTTATAATCACCCAGTTACGTTGTGACGTTTGGTAGCACACAAAGTGTTCCTTCGGCAAACGGGAGTTGCATAATCTCATAGTCATAGGAACATGTATAAGTCATGAAGAAAGCAATAGCAACATACTAAACGATCGGGTGCTAAGCTAATGGAATGGGTCATGTCAATCAGATCATTCACTTAATGATGTGATCCCGTTAATCAAATAACAACTCATTGTTCATGGTTAGGAAACATAACCATCTTTGATTAACGAGCTAGTCAAGTAGAGGCATACTAGTGACACTTTGTTTGTCTATGTATTCACACATGTATTATGTTTCTGGTTAATACAATTCTAGCATGAATAATAAACATTTATCATGATATAAGGAAATAAATAATAACTTTATTATTGCCTCTAGGGCATATTTCCTTCAGTCTCCCACTTGCACTAGAGTCAATAATCTAGATTACACTGTAATGATTCTAACACCCATGGAGCCTTGGTGCTAATCATGTTTTGCTCGTGGAAGAGGCTTAGTCAACGGGTCTGCAATATTCAGATCCGTATGTATCTTGCAAATCTCTATGTCTCCCACGACTAGATCTCGGATGGAATTGAAGCATCTCTTGATGTGCTTGGTTCTCTTGTGAAATCTGGATTCCTTTGCCAAGGCAATTGCACCAGTATTGTCACAAAAGATTTTCATTGGACCCGATGCACTAGGTATGACACCTAGATCGGATATGAACTCCTTCATCTAGACTCCTTCATTTGCTGCTTCCGAAGCAGCTATGTACTCCGCTTCACATGTAGATCCCGCTACAACGCTTTGTTTAGAACTGCACCAACTGACAGCTCCATCGTTTAATGTAAACACGTATCCGGTTTGCGATTTAGAATCGTCCGGATCAGTGTCAAAGCTTGCATCAACGTAACCTTTTACGATGAGCTCTTTGTCACCTCCATATATGAGAAACATATCCTTAGTCCTTTTCAGGTATTTCAGGATGTTCTTGACCGCTGTCCAGTGATCCACTCCTGGATTACTTCGGTACCTCCCTGCTAGACTTATAGCAAGGCACACATCAGGTCTGGTACACAGCATTGCATACATGATAGATCCTATGGCTGAAGCATAGGGAACGTCTTTCCTTTTCTCTCTATCTTCTACAGTGGTCGGGCATTGAGTCTTACTCAACTTCACACCTTGTAATACAGGCAAGAACCCTTTCTTTGCTTGATCCATTTTGAACTTCTTCAAAATTTTGTCAAGGTATGTGCTTTGTGAAAGTCCAATTAAGCGTCTTGATCTATTTCTATAGATCTTAATGCCTAATATTTAAGCAGCTTCACTGAGGTCTTTCATTGAAAAACTCTTATTCAAGTATCCCTTTATGCTATCCAGAAATTCTATATCATTTCCAATTAGTAATATGTCATCTACATATAATATCAGAAATGCTATAGAGCTCCCACTCACTTTCTTGTAAATACAGGCTTCTGCAAAAGTCTGTATAAAACCAAATGCTTTGATCACACTATCAAAGCGTTTATTCCAACTCCGAGAGGCTTGCACCAGTCCATAAATGGATCGCTGGAGCTTGCACACTTTGTTAGCTCCCTTTGGATAGACAAAACCTTCTGGTTGCATCATATACAACTCTTCTTCTTCCAGAAATCCATTCAGGAATGCAGTTTTGAAATCCATCTGCCAAATTTCATAATCATAAAATGCGGCAATTGCTAACATGATTCGGACAGACTTAAGCATCGCTACGGGTGAGAAGGTCTCATCGTAGTCAATCCCTTGAACTTGCCGAAAACCTTTTGCGACAAGTCGAGCTTTGTAGACAGTAATATTACCGTCAGCGTCAGTCTTCTTCTTGAAGATCCATTTATTCTCAATTGCTTGCCGATCATCGGGCAAGTCAACCAAAGTCCATACTTTGTTCTCATACATGGATCCCATCTCAGATTTCATGGCTTCAAGCCACTTTGCGGAATCTGGGCTCACCATCGCTTCTTCATAGTTCATAGGTTCATCATGATCTAGTAGCATGACTTCCAGAACGGGATTACCGTACCACTCTGGTGCGGATCTTATTCTGGTTGATCTACAAGGTTCAGTAGTATCTTGTTCTGAAGTTTCATGATCATCATCATTAGCTTCCTCACTAACTGGTGTAGGTGTCACAGAAACAGTTTTCTGTGATGTACTACTTTCCAATAAGGGAGCAGGTATAGTTACCTCGTCAAGTTCTACTTTCCTCCCACTCACTTCTTTCGAGAGAAACTCCTTCTCCAGAAAGTTTCTGAATTTAGCAACAAAAGTCTTGCCTTCGGATCTGTGATAGAAGGTGTATCCAATAGTCTCCTTTGGATATCCTATGAAGACACATTTCTCCAATTTGGGTTCGAGCTTATCAGGTTGAAGCTTTTTCACATAAGCATCGCAGCCCCAAACTTTCAGAAACGACAACTTTGGTTTCTTGCCAAACCACGGTTCATAAGGCGTCGTCTCAACGGATTTTGATGGTGCCCTATTTAACGTGAATGCGGCCGTCTCTAGAGCGTATCCCCAAAACGATAGCGGTAAATCAGTAAGAGACATCATAGATCGCACCATATCTAGTAAAGTACGATTACGACGTTCGGACACACCATTATGCTGTGGTGTTCCAGGTGGCGTGAGTTGCGAAACTATTCCACAATTTTTCAAATGTACACCAAACTCGTAACTCAAATATTCTCCTCCACGATCAGATCGTAGAAACTTTATTTTCTTGTTACGATGATTTTCAACTTCACTCTGAAATTCTTTGAACTTTTCAAACGTTTCAGACTTATGTTTCATTAAGTAGATATACCCATATCTGCTTAAGTCATCTGTGAAGGTGAGAAAATAACGATATCCGCCACGAGCCTCAATATTCATCGGACCACATACATCTGTATGTATGATTTCCAACAAATCTGTTGCTCTCTCCATAGAACCGGAGAAACGGTGTTTTGGTCATCTTGCCCATGAGGCACGGTTCGCAAGTACCAAGTGATTCATAATCAAGTGGTTCCAAAAGTCCATCAGTATGGAGTTTCTTCATGCGCTTTACACCGATATGACCTAAACGGCAGTGCCACAAATATGTTGCACTATCATTATCAACTCTGCATCTTTTGGCTTCAACATTATGAATATGTGTGTTACTACTATCGAGATTCAACAAGAATAGACCACTCTTCAAGGGTGTATGACCATAAAAGATATTACTCATATAAATAGAACAACCATTATTCTCTGATTTAAATGAATAACCGTCTCGCATCAAACAAGATCCAGATATAATGTTCATGCTTAACGCTGGCACCAAATAACAATTATTTAGGTCTAATATTAATCCCGAAGGTAGATGTAGAGGTAGCGTGCCGACTGCGATCACATCGACTTTGGAGCCGTTTCCCACGCGCATCGTCACCTCGTCCTTAGCCAATCTTCGCTTAATCCGTAGTCCCTGTTTCGAGTTGCAAATATTAGCAACAGAACCAGTATCAAATACCCAGGTGCTACTGCGAGCATTAGTAAGGTACACATCAATAACATGTATATCACATATACCTTTGTTCACCTTGCCATCCTTCTTATCCGCCAAATACTTGGGGCAGTTCCGCTTCCAGTGACCAGTTTGCTTGCGATAGAAGCACTCAGTTTCAGGCTTAGGTCCAGGTTTGGATTTCTTCTCTTGAGTAGCAACTTGCTTGCCGTTCTTTTTGAAGTTTCCCTTCTTCTTCCCTTTGCCCTTTTTCTTGAAACTAGTGGTCTTGTTGACCATCAACACTTGATGCTCCTTCTTGATTTCTACCTCCGCAGCTTTCAGCATTGCGAAGAGCTCGGGAATAGTCTTATTCATCCCTTGCATATTATAGTTCATCACGAAGCTCTTGTAGCTTGGTGGCAGTGATTGGAGAATTCTGTCAATGACGCAATCATCTGGAAGATTAACTCCCAATTGAATCAAGTGATTATTATACCCAGACATTTTGAGTATATGCTCACTGACAGAATTGTTCTCCTCCATCTTGCAGCTATAGAACTTATTGGAGACTTCATATCTCTCAATCCGGGCATTTGCTTGAAATATTAACTTCAACTCCTGGAACATCTCATATGCTCCATGACGTTCAAAACGTCGTTGAAGTCCCGATTCTAAGCCGTAAAGCATGGCACACTGAACTACTGAGTAGTCATCAGCTTTGCTCTGCCAGATGTTCATAACATCTGGCGTTGCTCCTGCAACAGGCCTGGCACCCAGCGGTGCTTCCAGGACGTAATTCTTCTGTGCAGCAATGAGGATAATCCTCAAGTTACAGACCCAGTCCGTGTAATTGCTACCATCATCTTTCAACTTTGCTTTCTCAAGGAACGCATTACAATTCAACGAAACAACAGCACGAGCCATCTATCTACAAACAAGCATAAACAAGCAAGATACTTATCAGGTACTAAGTTTCATGATAAATTTAAGTTCAGTTAATTTACTTAAAGAACTCCAAATCAACTAAACCATGTCCGATCATCACGTGAGATGGAGTAGTTTCATTGGTGAACATCATTATGTTGATCATATCTACTATATGATTCACGCTCGACCTTTCGGTCTCCGTGTTCCGAGGCCATATCTGTATATGCTTGGCTCGTCAAGTATAACCTGAGTATTCTGCGTGTGCAACTGTTTTGCACCCGTTGTATTTGAACATAGAGCCTATCACACTCGATCATCACGTGGTGTCTCAGCACGAAGAACTTTCGCAACGGTGCATACTCAGGGAGAACACTTCTTGATAATTAGTGAGAGATCATCTTATAATGCTACCATCAATCAAAGCAAGATAAGATGCATAAAAAAGATAAACATCACATGCAATCAATATAAGTGATATGATATGCCATCATCATCTTGTACTGTGATCTCCATCTCCGAAGCACCCATGATCACCATCGTCCGGCGTGACACCTTGATCTCCATCGTAGCATCGTGTCGTCTTGCCAATCTTATGCTTCCACTACTATCACTACCGTTTAGTAATAAAGTAAAGCATTACAGCGCGATTGCATTGCATACAATAAAGCGACAACCATATGGCTCTTGCCAGTTGCCGATAACTCGGTTACAAAACATGATCATCTCATACAATAAAATTTAGCATCATGTCTTGACATATCAACACACAACATGCCCTGCAAAAAACAAGTTAGACGTCCCCTACTTTGTTGTTTGCAAGTTTTACGTGGCTGCTACGGGCTTAAGCAAGAACCAATCTTACCTCGCATCAAAACCACAACGATAGTTTGTCAAGTTGGTGCTGTTTTAACCTTCGCAAGGACCGGGCGTCACACTTCGGTTCAACTAAAGTTGGAGAGACAGTCCCGCAAGCCACCTATGTGCAAAGCACGTCGGGAGAACCGGTCTCGCGTAAGCGTACGCGTAATGTCGGATCTGGGTCTCGTCCAACAATACCGCCGAACCAAAGTATGACATGCTGGTAGGCAGTATGACTTGTATCGCCACAACTCACTTGTGTCTACTCGTGCATATAACATCAACATAAAACCTAGGCTCGGATGCCACTGTTGGGGAACGTAGTAATTTCAAAAAAATTCCTACGCACACGCAAGATCATGGTGATGCATAGCAACGAGAGGGGAGAGTATGATCTACGTACCCTTGTAGATCGCAACGGAAGCGTTGACACAATGTAGAGGAAGTAGTCGTACGTCTTTCCACGATCCAACCGATCAAGCACCGAAACTCGGCACCTCCGAGTTCTAGCACACGTTCAGCTCGATGACGATCCTCGGGCTCCGATCCAGCAAAGCTTCGAGGAAGAGTTCCGTCAGCACGACGGCGTGGTGACGATCTTGATGTACTATTTGAAGGAAATATGCCCTAGAGGCAATAATAAAGTTATTATTTATTTCCTTATTTCATGATAAATGTTTATTATTCATGCTATAATTGTATTAACCGGAAACATAATACATGTGTGAATACATAGACAAACAGAGTGTCACTAGTATGCCTCTACTTGACTAGCTCGTTAATCAAATATGGTTATGTTTCCTAACCATGAACAAATAGTTGTTATTTGATTAACGAGGTCACATCATTAGCTGAATGATCTGACTGACATGACCCATTCCATTAGCTTAGCACCCGATCGTTTAGTATGTTTCTATGCTTTCTTCATGACTATACATGTTCCATATGACTATGAGATTATGCAACTCCCGTTTCGGAGGAACACTTTGTGTGCTACCAAACGTCAAACGTAATGGGTGATTATAAAGGGAGCTCTAACAGGTGTCTTCCAAAGGTACATGTTGGGTTGGTATTTCGAGATTAGGATTTGTCACTCCGATTGTCCAGAGGTATCTCTGGCCCTCTCGGTAATGCACATCACATAAGCCTTGCAAGCATTATGCAACTAATATGAGTTAGTTGCGAGATGATGTATTACGGAACGAGTAAAGAGACTTGCCGGTAACGAGATTGAACTAGGTATTTGGAATACGACGATCGAATCTCGGGCAAGTAACATACCGATGACAAAGGGAACAACGTATGTTGTTATGCGGTCTGACCGATAAAGATCTTCATAGAATATGTAGAGCAATATGGCATCCAGGTCCCGCTATTGGTTATTGACCGGAGACGTGTCTCGGTCATGTCTACATTGTTCTCGAACCCGTAGGTCCGCACGCTTAAGTTTCGATGATAGTTATATTATGAGTTTATGAGTTTTGATGTACCGAAGGAGTTCGGAGTCCGGATGAGATCGGGGACATGACGAGGAGTCTCGAAATGGTGAGACGTAAAGATCGATATATTGGACGACTATATTCGGACATCGGAAAGGTTCCGAGTGATTCGGGTATTTTTCGGAGTACCGGGTAGTTACGGGAGAAGCAATGGGCCTTGATGGGCTTTAGTGGGAAGAGGAAAGGGCCAAGGGGCTGCTGCCCCCCCCTCCCCTCTAGTCCGAATTGGACTAGGGAAAAGGGGCCGGCCACCTTTCTTCTCCTCACTTCCTTCTCCCTTCCTCCCCTCTTGGACTACTAGCTTGGAGTCCTAGTAGGACTCCACATCCTGGCCGCACCAATTGCCTTGGCCGGCCTCCTCCTCCTCCATCCTTTATATACTGAGGCAAGGGGACACCCCATGAAGACACAAGTTGATCCACGTGATCTTATTCTTAGCCGTGTGCGGCGCCCCCTGCCACCATAGTCCTCGATAATATTGTAGCGGTGCTTAGGCGAAGCCCTGCGACAGATAGTACATCAAGATCGTCACCACGCCGTCGTGCTGACGAAACTCTTCCCCGACACTTTGCTGGATCGGAGTCCGGGGATCGTCATCGAGCTGAACGTGTGCTAGAACTCGGAGGTGCCGTAGTTTCGGTGCTTGATCGGTCGGACCGTGGAGACGTACAACTACATCAACCAAACGCTTCCGTTGTCGATCTACAAGGTACGTAGATCATACTCTCCCCTCTCGTTGCTATGCATCACCATGATCTTGCGTGTGCGTAGGAATTTTTTTGAAATTACTACGTTCCCCAACAGTGGCATCCGAGCCTAGGTTTTATATGTTGATGTTATATGCACGAGTAGAACACAAGTGAGTTGAGGACGATATAAGTCATACTGCTTACCAGCATGTCATACTTTGGTTCGGCGGTATTGTTGGACGAAGCGGCCCAGATCGACATTACGCGTACGCTTACGCGAGACCGGTTCTCCCGACGTGCTTTGCACATAGGTGGCTTGCGGGTGACTGTTTCTCCAGCTTTAGTTGAATCGAGTGTGGCTACGCCCGGTCCTTGCGAAGGTTAAAACAGCACCAACTTGACAAACTATCGTTGTGGTTTTGATGCGTAGGTAAGATTGGTTCTTGCTTAAGCCCGTAGCAGCCACGTAAAACTTGCAACAACAAAGTAGAGGACGTCTAACTTGTTTTTGCAGGGCATGTTGTGATGTGATATGGTCAAGACATGATGCTAAATTTTATTGTATGAGATGATCATGTTTTGTAACCGAGTTATCGGCAACTGGCAGGAGCCATATGGTTGTCGCTTTATTGTATGCAATGCAATCGCGCTGTAATGCTTTACGTTATCACTAAACGGTAGCGATAGTCGTGGAAGCACAAGCTTGGCGAGACGACAACGATGCTACGATGGAGATCAAGGTGTCACGCCGGTGACGATGGTGATCACGACGGTGCTTCGGAGATGGAGATCACAAGCACAAGATGATGATGGCCATATCATATCACTTATATTGATTGCATGTGATGTTTATCTTTTATGCATCTTATCTTGCTTTGATTGATGGTAGCATTATAAGATGATCTCTCACTAATTATCAAGAAGTGTTCTCCCTGAGTATGCACCGTTGCGAAAGTTCTTCGTGCTGAGACACCACGTGATGATCGGGTGTAATAGGCTCTATGTTCAAATACAACGGGTGCAAAACAGTTGCACACGCAGAATACTCAGGTTATACTTGACGAGCCAAGCATATACAGATATGGCCTCGGAACACAGAGACCGAAAGGTCAAGCGTGAATCATATAGTAGATATGATCAACATAGCGATGTTCACCAATGAAACTACTCCATCTGACGTGATGATCGGACATGGTTTAGTTGATTTGGATCACGTAATCACTTAGAGGATTAGAGGGATGTCTATCTAAGTGGGAGTTCTTAAGTAATATGATTGATTGAACTTAAATTTATCATGAACTTAGTCCTGGTAGTATTTTGCAAATTATGTTGTAGATCAATAGCTCGCGTTGTTGCTTCCCTGTGTTTATTTTGATATGTTCCTAGAGAAAATTGTGTTGAAAGATGTTAGTAGCAATGATGCGGATTGGATCCGTGATCTGAGGTTTATCCTCATTGCTGCACAGAAGAATTATGTCCTTGATGCACCGCTAGGTGACGGACCTATTGCAGGAGCAGATGCAGACGTTATGAACGTTTGGCTAGCTCAATATGATGACTACTTGATAGTTTAGTGCACCATGCTTAATGGCTTAGAATCGGAACTTCAAAGATGTTTTGAACGTCATGGAGCATATGAGATGTTCCAAGAGTTGAAGTTAATATTTCAAGCAAATACCCGAGTTGAGAGATATGAAGTCTCCAACAAGTTCTATAGCTAAAAGATGGAGGAGAATCGCTCAACTAGTGAGCATGTGCTCAGATTGTCTGAGTACTACAATCGCTTGAATCAAGTGGGAGTTAATCTTCCAGATAAGATAGTGATTGACAGAATTCTCTAGTCACCATCACCAAGTTAGTAGAACTTCGTGATGAACTATGATATGCAAGGGATAACGGAAACGATTCCCAAGCTCTTCGTAATGCGGAAATTGGCGAAGGTAGAAATCGAGAAAAACATCAAGTGTTGATGGTAGACAAGACCACTAGTTTCAAGAAAAGGGCAGAGGGAAGAAGGGGAACTTCAAGAAGAACAACAAGCAAGTTGCTGCTCAAGTGAAGAAGCCCAAGTCTGGTCCTAAGCCTGAGACTAAGTGTTTCTACTGCAAAGGGACTGGTCACTAGAAGCGGAACTACCCCAAGTGATTGGCAGATAAGAAGGATGGCAAAGTGAACATAAGTATATTTGATATACATGTTATTGATGTGTACTTTACTAGTGTTTATAGCAACCCCTCAGTATTTGATACTAGTTCAGTTGCTAAGATTAGTAACTCGAAACGGGAGTTGCAGAATAAACAGAGACTAGTTAAGGGTGAAGTGACGATGTGTGTTGGAAGTGGTTCCAAGATTGATATGATCATCATCGCACACTCCCTATACTTTCGGGATTAGTGTTGAACCTGAATAAGTGTTATTTGGTGTTTGCGTTGAGCATGAATATGATTTGATCATGTTTATTGTAATACGGTTATTCATTTAAGTAAGAGAATAAATTGTTGTTCTGTTTACATGGATAAAACCTTATATGGTTACACACCCAATGAAAATAGTTCGTTGGATCTCGATCGTAGTGATACACATAATCATAATATTGAAACCAAAAGATGCAAAGTTAATAATGATAGTGCAACTTATTTGTGGCACTGCCGTTTAGGTCATATTGGTGTAAAGCGCATGAAGAAACTCCATGCTAATGGGTTTTTGGAATCACTTGATTATGAATCAGTTGATGCTTGTGAACCATGCCTCATGGGCAAGATGACTAAAACGCCGTTCTCCGGAACTATGGAGCGAGCAACTGACTTATTGGAAATAATACATACTGATGTATGAGATCCGGTGAGTGTTAAGGCTCGCGGCGGGTATCATTATTTTCTGACCTTCACAGATGATTTGAGCAGATATGGGTATATCTACTTAATGAAACACAAGTCTGAAATATTTAAAAAGTTCAAAGAATTTCAGAGTGAAGTGGAGAATCATCGTAACAAGAAAATAAAAGTTTCTATGATATGATCGCATAGGTAAAATATTTGAGTTACGAGTTTGGCCTTCAGTTAAAACAATGTGAAATAGTTTTACTACTCACGCCACCTGGAACACCACAGCATAATGGTGTGTCTGAACATTATAACCGTACTTTATTAGATATGGTGCGATCTATGATGTCTCTTTTCGATCTACCACTATCGTTTTGGGGTTATGCATTAGAGATAGCTGCATTCACGTTAAATAGGGCACCATCTAAATCCGTTGAGACGACACCGTGTGAACTATGGTTTGGCAAGAAACCTAAGCTGTCGTTTCTTAAAGTTTGGAGTTGCGATGCTTATGTGAAAAAGTTTCATCTCGATAAGCTCAAACTCAAATAGGAGAAATATGTCTTCATAGGATACCCAAAGGAGACTGTTGGGTACACCTTCTATCACAAATCCGAAGGCAAGACTTTTGTTGCTAAATTCGGAGTTTTTCTAGAGAAGGAGTTTCTCTCGAAAGAAGTGAGTGGGAGGAAAGTAGAACTTGATGAGGTAACTGTACCTGCTCCCTTGTTGGAAAGTAGTTCATCACAGAAATCTGTTCCTATGACTACTACACCAATTAGTGAGGAAGCTAATGATGATGATCATGTAACTTCAGATCAAGTTACTACCGAATATCGTAGGTAAACCAGAGTGAGATCCGCACCAGAGTGGTACAGTAATCCTGTTCTGGAAGTCATGTTACTAGACCATGACGAACTTGCGAACTATGAGGAAGCGATGAGTCATGTTACTAGACCTGTAATGCTCCTTTATAATCACCCAGTTACGTTGTGACGTTTGGTAGCACACAAAGTGTTCCTCCAGCAAACGGGAGTTGCATAATCTCATAGTCATAGGAACATGTATAAGTCATGAAGAAAGCAATAGCAACATACTAAACGATCGGGTGCTAAGCTAATGGAATGGGTCATGCCAATCAGATCATTCACTTAATGATGTGATCCCGTTAATCAAATAACAACTCATTGTTCATGGTTAGGAAACATAACCATCTTTGATTAACGAGCTAGTCAAGTAGAGGCATACTAGTGACACTTTGTTTGTCTATGTATTCACACATGTATTATGTTTCCGGCTAATACAATTCTAGCATGAATAATAAACATTTATCATGATATAAGGAAATAAATAATAACTTTATTATTGCCTCTAGGGCATATTTCCTTCACTAGCATGTACAGACATGGCCTCGGAACACAAGAGACCGAAAGGTCGAGCATGAGTCGTATGGTAGATACGATCAACATGAAGATGTTCACCGATGATGACTAGTTCGTCTCACGTGATGATCGGACACGACCTAGTTGACTTGGATCATGTAATCACTTAGATGACTAGAGGGATGTCTATCTGAGTGGGAGTTCATAAGATGAACTTAATTATCCTGAACATAGTCAAAAGATCTTCGCAAATTATGTCGTAGCTCGCGCTTCAGTTCTACTGTTTAGATATGTTCCTAGAGAAAATTTAGTTGAAAGATGATAGTAGCAATTATGCGGACTAGGTCTGTAAACTGAGGATTGTCCTCATTGCTTCATAGAAGGCTTATGTCCTTAATGCACCGCTCAGTGTGCTGAACCTCGAACGTCGTCTGTGGATGTTGCGAACATCTGACATACACATTTTGATAACTACGTGATAGTTCAGTTAAACGGTTTAGAGTTGAGGCACCGAAGACGTTTTGAAACGTCGCGAAACATATGAGATGTTTCGAGGGCTGAAATTGGGATTTCAGGCTCGTGCCCACATCAAGAGGTATAAGACCTCCGACGATTTTCTTAGCCTACAAACTAAGGAGAAAAGCTCAATTGTTGAGCTTGTGCTCAGATTGTCTGAGTACAACAATCATTTGAATCGAGTGGGAGTTGATCTTCCAGATGAGATAGTGATGTTTCTCCGAAGTCATTAACACCAAGCTGCTAGAGCTTCATGATGAACTATAATGTATCGGGGACATATATGATGATCCTTGAGATATTCGCGATGTTTGACACCACAAAAGTAGAAATCAAGAAGGACCATCAATTGTTGATGGTTGGTGAAACCACTAGTTTCAAGAAGGGCAAGGGCAAGAAGGGATACTTCATGGAACGGCAAATCAGCTGCTGCTCTAGTGAAGAAACCCAAAGTTGAACCCAAACCTGAGACTAAGTGCTTCTGTAATAAGGGGAACAGCCACTGGAGCAGAATTACCCTAGATACTTGGTAGATGAGAAGGCTGTCGATAGAAGTATATTGGATATACATTATGTTAATGTCTACTTTACTAGTACTCCTAGTAGCACCAGGGTATTAGATACCGGTTCGGTTGCTAAGTGTTAGTAACTCGAAATAAAAGCTAAGGAATAAACGGAGACTAGCTAAAGGTGAGATGACGATATGTGTTGGAAGTATTTCCAGGGTTGATCAAATATTGTACGCTCCCTCTACCATCAAGATTGGTATTTGCGTTGAGCATAGACATGATTGGATTATGTCTATCGCAATACGGTTATTCATTTAAGGAGAATAATGGTTACTATGTTTATTTGAATAATACCTTCAATGGTCTTGCACCTAAAATGAATGGTTTATTGAATCTCGATCGTAGTGATACACATGTTCATGCCAAAAGATATAAGATAGTAATGATAGTACCACCTACTTGTGGCACTGCCACGTAAGTCATATCGGTATAAAACGCATGAAGAAGCTCCATGTTGATGGATCTTTGGGCTCACTCGTTTTTGAAAAGTTTGAGACATGCAAACCATGTCTATTGGTGTATACGCATGAAGAAACTCCATGCAAATGGACCGTTTGGACTCACTTGATTTTTGAATCACTTGAGACATGCAAATCATACCACATGGGCAAGATGACTGAAAGCCTCGTTTTCAGTAAAATGGAACTAGAAAGCAACTTGTTGGAAGTAATACATTTTGATGTGTGCAGTCCAATGAGTGCTGAGGCATGTAGTGGATATCGTTATGTTCTTACTTCACAGATGATTTGAGTAGATGTTGAGTATATTTACTTGATGAATCATGAGTCTGAATTATTGAAAGGTTCAAGTAATTTCAGGGTGAAGTTGAAAGATCGTCGTGACAAGAGGATAAAAGATCTATGATATGATCATAGAGATGAATATCTGAATTACGAGTTTGGCACAGAATTAAGAAATTGTGGAAATTGTTTCACAACTAATACAGCCTGGAACACCATAGTGTGATGGTGTGTCCGAACATCATAACTGCACCCTATTGGATATGATGCATACCATGATGTTCTCTTATCGAATTACCACGATAGTTTATGGGTTAGGCATTAGAGACAACCACATTCACTTTAAATAGGGCACCACGTAATTCCGATGAGATGACACCGTATGAACTATGGTTTAGAGAAACCTAAGCTGTCATTTCTTAAAAGTTTGGGGCTGCGACGCTTATGTGAAAAAGTTTCAGGCTGATAAGCTCGAACCCAAAGCGGATAAATGCATCTTCATAGGACACCCAAAACAGTTGGGTATACCTCCTATCTCAGATCCGAAAGCAATAAGGGATTGTTTCTAGAATCGGGTCCTTTCTCGAGGAAAAGTTTCTCTCAAAGGAATTGAGTGGGAGAATGGTGGAAACTTGATGAAGTTATTGAACCGTCACTTCAACTAGTGTATAGCAGGGAGACGTCTCCGTTCCGTACGTGTGTTGAACGCGGAGGTGCCGTCCGTTCGGCGCTAGGATCATCGGTGATTTGAATCACGACGAGTACGACTCCATCGACCCCGTTCACTTGAACGCTTCCGCTTAGCGATCTACAAGGGTATGTAGATGCACTCTCCTTCCCCTCGTTGCTAGTCTCTCCATAGATAGATCTTGGTGACACGTAGGAAAATTTTGAATTTCTGCTACGTTCCCCAACAGTGGCATCATGAGCTAGGTCTATTGCGTAGATTCTATGCACGAGTAGAACACAAAGTAGTTGTGGGCGTTGATTTGTTCAATTTGCTTAGCGTTACTAGTCTTATCTTGATCCGGCGGCATTGTGGGATGAAGCGGCCCGGACCGACCTTACACATACTCTTACGTGAGACTGGTTCCACCAACTGACATACACTAGATGCATAAGGTGGCTGGCGGGTGTCTGTCTCTCCCACTTTAGTCGGATCGGATTCGATGAAAAGGGTCCTTATGAAGGGTAAATAGCAATTGGCATATCACGTTGTGGTCTTTGCGTAGGTAAGAAACGTTCTTGCTAGAAACCCATAGCAGCCACGTAAAACATGCAAACAACAATTAGAGGACGTCTAACTTGTTTTTGCAGGGGTTTGCTTTGTGATGTGATATGGCCAAGGATGTGATGAATGATATATGTAATGTATGAGATTGATCATGTTCTTGTAATAGATGATCATGGAGCCCCAAGATGGAGATCAAAGGAGCTACATGATATTGGCCATATCATGTCACTATTTGATTGCATGTGATGTTTATCATGTTTATACATCTTATTTACTTAGTACGACGGTAGTAAATAAGATGATCCCTCATTAAAATTTCAAGAAGTGTTCTCCCCTAACTGTGCACCGTTGCTACAGTTCGTCGCTTCGAAGCATCACGTGTTAATCGGGTGTGATAGATCCTTTCGTTCACATACAACGGGTGTAAGCAAGATTTACACATGCAAAAACACTTAGGGTTAACTTGACGAGCCTAGCATGTACAGACATGGCCTCGGAACACAGAGACCGAAAGGTCGAGCATGGAGTCGTATGGTAAGATACGATCAACATGAAGATGTTCACCGATGATGACTAGTCCGTCTCACGTGATGATCGACACGGCCTAGTTCACTCGGATCATGTAATCGCTTAGATGACTAGAGGGATGTCTATCTAAGTGGGAGTTCATAAGATGAACTTAATTATCCTGAACATAGTCAAAAAGGATTTTGCAAATTATGTCATAGCTCGCGTTTCAGTTCTACTGTTTAGATATGTTCCTAGAGAAAATTTAGTTGAAAGTTGATGGTAGCAATTGTGCGGACTAGGTCCGTAAAACTGAGGATTGTCCTCATTGCTTCATAGAAGGCTTATGTCCTTAATGCACCGCTCGGTGTGTTGAACCTCGAACGTCGTCTATGGATGTTGCGAAACATCTGACATACACATTTTGATAACTACGTGATAGTTAAACGGTTTAGAATTGAGGCACCAAAGACGTTTTGAAACGTCGCGAAATATATGAGATGTTTTGAAGACTGAAATTGGAATTTCAGGCTCGTGCCCACGTCAAGAGGTATAAGACCTCCGACGATTTTCTTAGCCTGCAAACTAAGGAGAAAAGCTCAATTGTTGTGCTTGTGCTCAGATTGTCTGAGTACAACAATCATTTGAATCAAGTGGGAGTTGATCTTCCAGATAAGATAGTGAGTCATTACCACCAAGCTGCTTGAGCTTCGTGATGAACTATGATATATCAGGGACATATATGATGATCCTTGAGATATCCGCGATGTTTGACACCGCGAAAGTAGAAATCAAGAAGGAGCATCAATTGTTGATGGTTGGTGAAACCACTAGTTTCAAGAAGGGCAAGGGAACAAAGGGATACTTCATGAAACGGCAATTCAGCTGCTGCTCTAGTGAAGAAACCCAAGGTTGAACCCAAACCCGAGACTAAGTGCTTCTGTAATAAGGGGAACAACCACTGGAGCAGAATTACCCTAGATACTTGGTAGATGAGAAGGCTGGCAAGGTCGATAGAAGTATATTGGATATACATTGTGTTGATGTGTACTTTACTAGTACTCCTAGTAGCACCAGGGTATTAGATACCGGTTCGGTTGCTAAGTGTTAGTAACTCGAAATAAAAGCTACGAAATAAACGGAGACTAGCTAAAGGTGAGCTGACGATATGTTTTGGAAGTGTTTCCAATTTTGATATGATCAAGCATCGCACGCTCCCTCTACCATCGAGATTGGTGTTTGCGTTGAGCATAGACATGATTGGATTATGTCTATCACGATACGGTTATTCATTTAAGGAGAATAATGGTTACTCTGTTTATTTGAATGATACCTTCAATGGTCTTACACCTGAAATGAATGGTTTATTGAATCTCGATCGTAGTGATACACATATTCATGCCAAAAGATAGTAATGATAATACCACCTACTTGTGGCACAGCCACGTAAGTCATATCGGTATAAAACGCATGAAGAAGCTCCATGTTGATGGATCTTTGGACTCACTCATTTTTGAAAAGTTTGAGACATGCGAACCATGTCTATTGGTATATACGCATGAAGAAACTTCATGCAGATGGACCGGTTTGTACTCACTTGATTTTGAATCACTTGAGACATGCAAATCATACCACATGGGCAAGATGACTGAAAGCCTCGTTTCAGTAAAATGGAACTAGAAAGCAACTTGTTGGAAGTAATACATTTTTGATGTGTGCAGTCCAATGAGTGCTGAGGCATGTAGTGGATATCGTTATGTTCTTACTTCACAGATGATTTGAAGTATGTTGAGTATATTTACTTGATGAACACGAAGTCTGAATTATTGAAAGTTCAAGTAATTTCAGGGTGAAGTTGAAAGATCGTCGTGACAAGAGGATAAAAGATCTATGATATGATCATAGAGATGAATATCTGAATTACGAGTTTGGCACAGAATTAAGACATTGTGGAAATTGTTTCACAACTAATACAGCCTGGAACACCATAGTGTGATGGTGTGTCCGAACATCATAACTGCACCCTATTGGATATGATGCATACCATGATGTCTCTTATCGAATTACCACGATAGTTTATGGGTTAGGCATTAGAGACAACCACATTCACTTTAAATAGGGCACCACGTAATTCCGATGAGATGACACCGTATGAACTATGGTTTAGAGAAACCTAAGCTGTCATTTCTTAAAAGTTTGGGGCTGCGACGCTTATGTGAAAAGTTTCAGGCTGATAAGCTCGAACCCAAAGCGGATAAATGCATCTTCATAGGACACCCAAAACAGTTGGGTATACCTCCTGTCTCAGATCCGAAAGCAATAAGGGATTGTTTCTAGAATCGGGTCCTTTCTCGAGGAAAAGTTTCTCTCGAAAGGAATTGAGTGGGAGGATGGTGGAGACTTGATGAGGTTATTGAACCGTCACTTCAACTAGTGTATAGCAGGGCACAAAGAGTTGTTCCTGTGGCACCTACACCAATTGAAGTGGAAGCTTATGATATTGTTCATGAGACTTCGGATCAAGTCACTCCCAAACCTCGTGGGATGACAAGGATGCGTACTACTTCAGAGTGGTACGTAATCCTGTCTTGGAAGTCATGTTGCTAGACAACAATGAACCTACGAGCCATGGAGAAGCGATGGTGGGCCCGGATTCCGATAAATGGCTCGAGGCCATAAAATTCGAGAGAGGATCCATGTATGAAAACAAAGTGTAGACTTTGGCAGGACGGCTCGATGGTCGTAAGGCTATTGAGTACAGATGGATTTTAAAAGGAAGACGGACAATGATGGTAAGTATCACCATTAAGAAAGCTCGACTTGTCATTAAGATTTTTTCCGACAAGTTCAAGGAGTTGACTATGATGAGACTTTCTCACTCGTAGCGATGCTAAGAGTCTGTCAGAATTATATTAGCGATTACTGCATTATTTATGAAATCTTGCAGATAGGATGTCAAAACATTGTTTCCTCGACGATTTTCTTGAGGAAAGGTTGTATGTGATACAACCGGAAGGTTTTTTCAATCCTGAAAGATGCTAATAAGTATGCAAAGCTCCAGCAATCCTTCCAAGGACTGGAGTAAGCATCTCGGAGTTGGAATGTATGCTTTGATGAGATGATCAAAGATTTTGGGTGTATACAAAGTTTATGAGAAACTTGTATTTCCAAAGAAGTGAGTGGGAGCACTATAGAATTTCCGATGAGTATGTGTTGTTAACATGTTGTTGATCGGAAATAATGTAGAATTTCTAGAAAGCATGCATAGTTATTTGAAAAGTGTTTTTCAATGGAAAGCCTGGATTAAGCTACTTGAACGTTGAGCATCAAGATCTATAAGGATAGATCAAAACGCTTAATGGTACTTTCAAATGAGCACATACCTTGACATGATCTTGAAGGTGTTCAAGATGGATCAGTCAAAGAAGGAGTTCTTGCCTGAGTTGTAAGGTATGAAGTTAAGACTTAAAGCTCGACCACGGCAGAAGAAAGAGAAAGGACGAATGTCGTCCCCTATGCTTTTGTCATAGGCTCTATACGGTATGCCATGTTGAGTACCGCACCTGATGTGTGCCTTGCCACATGTCTGGCAAGAGGGTACAAAGGTGATCCAGGAGTGGATCACTAGATAGCGGTCAAAATTTGTCCTTGGAGTAATAAGGACATGTTTCTCGATTATGGAGGTGATAAAGAGTTCGGCGTAAAGGGTTACATCGATGCAAGCTTTAACACCTATCTGAATGACTCTGAGTAGCAAACCGGATACGTATAGTGGAGCAAACATTTGGAATAGCTCCAAGTGGAGCGTGGAAGCAGCATTTATAATATGACCTAGAGATTTGCGAAGTACATACGGATCTGAATGTTGCAGACCCGTTGACTAAAACCTCTCTCACAAGCAAAACATGATCAAACCCAGAACTCATTGAGTCTTAATCACATGATGATGTGAACTAGTTTAGTGACACTAGTAAACTCTTTGGATGTTGGTCACATGGCGATGTGACCTGTGAGTGTTAATCACATGACGATGCGAACTAGATTATTGACTCTAGTGCAAGTGGGAGACTGTTGGAAATATGCCCTAGAGGCAATAATAAATTAGTTATTATTATATTTCCTTGTTCATGATAATCGTTTATTATCCATGCTAGAATTGTATTGATAGGAAACTCAGATACATGTGTGGATACATAGACAACACCATGTCCCTAGTAAGCCTCTAGTTGACTAGCTCGTTGATCAATAGATGGTTACGGTTTCCTGACCATGGACATTGGATGTCGTTGATAACGGGATCACATCATTGGGAGAATGATGTGATGGACAAGACCCAATCCTAAGCCTAGCACAAAGATCGTGTTAGTTCGTATGCTAAAGTTTTTCTAATGTCAAGTATCATTTCCTTAGACCATGAGATTGTGCAACTCCCGAATACCGTAGAAATACTTTGGGTGTGCCAAATGTCACAACGTAACTGGGTGGCTATAAAGGTACACTACAGGTATCTCTGAAAGTGTCTGTTGGGTTGGCACGAATCGAGACTGGGATTTGTCACTCCGTGTAAATGGAGAGGTATCTCTGGGCCCACTCGATAGGACATCATCATAATGTGCACAATGTGACCAAGGAGTTGATCACGGGATGATGTGTTACGGAACAAGTAAAAGAGACTTGCCGGTAACGAGATTGAACAAGGTATCGGGATAGTGACGATCGAATCTCGGGCAAGTACAATACCGCTAGACAAAAGGAATTGTATACGGGATTGATCGAATCCTCGACATCGTGGTTCATCCGATGAGATCATCGTGGAACATGTGGGAACCAACATGGGTATCCAGATCCCGCTGTTGGTTATTGACCGGAGAACGTCTCAGTCATGTCTGCATGGTTCCCGAACCCGTAGGGTCTACACACTTAAGGCTCGATGACGCTAGGGTTATAAAGGAAGTTTGTATGTGGTTACTGAATGTTGTTCGGAGTCCTGGATGAGATCCTGGACGTCACGAGGAGTTCTGGAATGGTCCGGAGGTAAAGATTTATATATGGGAAGTCCTGTTTTGGTCACCGGAAAAGTTTCAGGTTTTATCGGTAACGTACCGGGACCACCGGGAGGGTCCCGGGGGTCCACCAAGTGGGGCCAACAGCCCCGGAGGCTTGCATGGGCCAAGAGTGGGAAGGGACCAGCCCCTGAGTGGGCTGGTGCGCCTCCCACAAGGCCCAAGGCGCAGCTAGGAGGAGAAGGGGGAAACCCTAGGCGCAGATGGGCCTAAGGCCCACCCTAGGGCGCGCCCCCTTCTCCCCCTCTTGGCCGCCCCCCTCCATCCCATCTAGGGCTGCCGCCCCCCTAGGGGTGGGAACCCTAGAGGGGGCGCACCCTCCTCCCCTTCTCCTATAAATAGTGGGGGGTTTGGGCTGCCCATGACACACACGATTTGATCTCTCCCTGGCGCAGCCCTACCTCTCTCCTCCTCATCTCTTGCGGTGCTTGGCGAAGCCCTGCTGGAGTACCACGCTCCTCCACCACCACCACGCCGTTGTGCTGCTGCTGGATGGAGTCTTCATCAACCTCTCCCTCTCTTCTTGCTGAATCAAGGCATGAGAGACGTCACCGGGCTGTACGTGTGTTGAACGCGGAGGTGCCGTCCGTTCGGCACTAGGATCTCCGGTGATTTGGATCACGACGAGTACGACTCCTTCAACCCCGTTCTCTTGAACGCTTCCGCATAGCGATCTACAAGGGTATGTAGATGCACTCTCCTTCCCCTCGTTGCTGGTTTCTCCATAAATAGATCTTGGTGGCACGTAGGAAAATTTTGAATTTCTGCTACGTTCCCAACAAAGTTGGGTTTAGAATGTGCAGTTGGGGGGTTAAGGCTCAAAATTGTGCATTGTTCAATTGCTTAATCTAAGGAGGAGGAATGCCCAACCGTATTGTTTGCTTATTTCATAGTTTGAAATTACACATTTCTATTTGTTCGTGATTTACGCCTACAAATGTGAAATCTGATAGTTTAAATATTTTGAGATAGATAGCCTAAAAACATATTTTGAGATAGAAATCACATGTAATTATTTATATAACTTTGGTTTCTATAAATGAAGCCTAAAATTGCAAATATTTTTGTGCAAACTTAAGTTTAGAACTATGTGATTTTAGTGGTACAATTTGAGGCCCAAAATTGCACATAAAAAGGCACACAATTTTTTTAAAACATGGCAAAAGATTTACCAATTTTATTGATTAACGTAGAAGATTTAGAGGTCAAGGCCCAATGACAAAATTATAACAATCACTCTCGCAACATTACATTACGCAAATGCAAGGCCCCAAAGTAATATATCCTCTTTGTTCCTAGCGACAATGACTCCAACCGAAACGGCAATGTTGCAGAAGACCCGCACATTCCTCTTCTTCCAAAACTCCCAAGAAATAAGCAACATCAAGGAAACACGCGGCCTTTACGATTGGTCTTCTTGGAAGTGTTGTCGCTCCACCACACTTTAACAGTATGGTGTCACCCCAATTGAAAGGGTGCACATCATGGCGGCTGAACCCAGTTTTTATCATGTCCCGGGCTCTGACAGTAACGACATTGAAAAAGAAGACATGTCCTCGATTCTTGGACCTACTTGCAAATGGGGCATAAGTGGCAGTTAGGCCACCTAGGACGTTGAAGTCTGCCAGTCGTCCAAATCCCGTTGTTAATTACAAGCCACGTGAAGAACTTGCATTTATGGGGCGCTCAAATCTGCCATGTATTGAATGGATTAAGTCAGGACTAACATAAATTATGTGGAGAGAACACAAATATCCCGAGTTGATCGTTCAAAACCAAATCTCGAATGGAATAAGTCAGGACCAGCATAATTTCTCTGGGAAAATAAACAATGGATCCGTTAGGAATGTCACTCTATATTTGATCGAGATTGCTAAAGCTTGAAATTGAAAAAATGTCACTTTTGTGCAATTTTGCTTTATAATGTGCAATTTCGAGTGTTTGCACATTTTAAAAGCCTGAAATAGCACATTACTGCTTTCTGTAATCTTAGCTTGAAACTGCAAATATTTTTCGATGTAACTTTATGTTTAAAACTTTGTACTTACATGTAATTGCAGTTTGAAGCCTAAAATTGCACACTGAAAAGGTACAACTTCGTACTTATGTAGAAAAAAACATTTATGAATTTTTTATTTTTGTATTTGGCTTTTACATTTGTCTAAGTATTAGATGTGTTTGGGGAGCACATAAATACTTAAGTGTGATAAAAAGTAAAATTGCGTGATGTACTCAACTTCCTGAGCAAACGCTCCCAGATTTGAACGTTGGCCACAATCTAGCATTGAGACAACATTTCTTCCGGTTTCCCTAAAGAGAAACCTATACTTTATATATTTACGATTAAAAATATGAATTCTTTTTTGACTAACTACAAATGTGAAATTAGTTGGGTACACATTCTGAAATGTATATTTTAACGTGATTCTTAATCTAGTGATTGGGT
>NC_053023.1:245258086-245274976 GCF_003073215.2 Triticum urartu | reverse complement strand
CAATGATTTACACTACGTAATCTTTGGAAAGGGTCCCGGTGGACTAGCTATTCCGAATGACATTGAGGGACACACACCCATGAGAAGAAATCTATAATTTGGGACCTACCCTACTGGAAAGACTAGAGGTCCGCTCCTCAATCGACGGTGATGCACGACGAAAATCTTTGCTTGAACCTGCTAGGCTTCTTGGGCGTGTATGGAAGACAAAAGATACACCTTGAAGGCACGGAGGACGTGCAACGTTTGCACGAAAAAGACGATCCTCCGAAGCAGTATAAAGGGCCTGCCAGCTACGCTCTTACGAAAGAAGAGAAAGAAATCTTCTTTGAATTGCCTGCTCAGTATGGAAGGTCACGACTGGCTTCTCGTCGAATATAAAGGGAATAATAAATATGCCAGAAAAAAGTTTCAGACCTTAAAGTCTCAATGACTGCCACGTGATTATGACGCAACTGCTTCCGGTTGCATTGAGGGGGCTTCTACCGGAAAACGTCCGATTAGCCATTGTGAAGCTATGTGCATTCCTCAATGCAATCTCTCAGAAGGTGATCGATCCAGAAATCGTACCAAGGCTAAGGAGTGATGTGGCACAATGTCTTGTCAGTTTCGAGCTGGTGTTCTTCTTCAATATCATGGCGCACGTCCTAGTTCATCTAGTCGACGAGATTGTCATCCTAGGGCCCGTATTTCTACACAATATGTTCCCCTTTGAGAGGTTCATGGGAGTCCTAAAGAAATATGTCTGTAACCGCGCTAGGCCAGAAGGAAGCATCTCCATGGGCCATCAAACAGAGGATGTTATCGGGTTTTGTGTTGACTTAATTCCTGGCCTTAAGAAGATAGGTCTCCCTAAATCGCGGTATGAGGGGAGACTGACTGGAAAAGGCACGCTAGGAGGGGACTCAATAATATGCAGGGACGGATATTCTTGGTCTCAAGCACACTACACAGTTCTACAAACTCTACCTTGGTGACCCCGTATGTCGATGGAACACAAGAACAGTCTGCGCCCCAAACACCCGGCAGTGACGACTTGATACATGTGAACATCAGGACTTTCAGCAGTGGTTGGAAACACCTCTCAGAGGTGACAACACTGTTTGTGATGAGTCTGTACTTGTTGTCCAGGGGACCATCTTGACTGTATTGACTACAAGGATACGAGATAAATGGAAATACATTTACACGATCGCCCAAGATCAAAGAGCACAACCAAAACAGGTGTCCGCTTTGCAGCAACGAGAGCGGAAAGACACATATTATGGTTACATAGTGGGACATTATGGGAACTTGACTACGGACCTTTTTAAGGTCCCTTTGTTTAGTGCAATGGTCAATTCTGTTAGGCGGCGGGGTACAGTAGACCACAGTACGGAATGACACAGTGGATCTGAAAAATCTGGTACACTGACGAACCGTTCTCCTAGGCAATGATGTGGCACAGTATCTATGTGAAGACATGTCTACCAAAACCGAGAAAAAGAAAATAGAAGCGAAACATCATACGATGAGCCAGCGCCACATAGTTCTTTCAAAAAAGGGACATCTGGGAGTGACGCAAGACAGACATGTCGAAGATTATGAAAAGTTTCATGAAATTCCTCCCTTCAATGTCAAGGCTGACCCAAGCATCCTGATAAACAATGAAGATTATCCATGGTTACGGCGCAATAAGCAAATGACACAAGCGAAGAAAAAGTGAAGACTTTCTCCTCAACTATTATGATGATACCATGCCAACTTTGTAACACACGAACATGCTACCATTGTCCGTTTTGTACATGCACATGCTATGTGGGTGAAATTATGATACCATCCCAACTTTCAACTTTTTCAGAGTTCATTTGAAATGCTTTCATGTCTTATGGTTCGGCCCTCGTAATACCATGACCATTAGTCCCTGGCCCATGCCAACTTTCAACTTTCAACTTTCTAAAACTAATGGCACTAACAGAAAGTTTATAATTTTGCTCCTCGCCCCTGGCCCATGACCATTAGTCCCGGTTTGTGCCACAAACCGGGACTAAAGGGTTGGTCCTCGTTGCGGGCAGAGTTTAGTCCCACCTCGCCAACCGAAGGGGGCTCACACCGGTTTATAAGCCCTTCCCTCTCTGCCTTGTTGAGCTCCTCTCGAAGTGAAAATAGATGCCCTAATAGAGAAAAGTTTAACCTAAATTCATAGTGAATTTCTCTGAAATTCATAGAAATTTACTAGGAATTTAGGTTGAATTTTCTCTATAAGCGCATCTATTCTCATTTTTTTAGTAAGTTAATCACAAACTTGTGATTCAAACAATTTTCAAAGAATTCAAATTTTAACTATTCAAATTTGAAAAACTAATGGCACTAACAGAAAGTTTAAATTTTTCTAAAACTAATGGCACTAACAGAAAGTTTATAATTTTGCTAACCTAAAAGCAAACAAATTATTAAAGCAAAAAACAAAAGAAAATAAATAATGCAAAAAACAAATCAAAAAAACAGGAAAAAACTATTTTTATAGTAAAGTTAATCACAAAATAAAATAAATAAGCAACAAAGAAAACAAAAACTAAAAAAGTGTTTTCAAATTTGAAAACTAATGGCACTAACAGAAAGTTTATAATTTTTCTAAAACTAATGGCACTAACAGAAAGTTTATAATTTTGCTAACCTAAAAGCAAACAGAATTAAAAATTAAAGCAAAAAACAAAAGATAAATAATGCAAAAAACAAATCAAAAAAACAGGAAAAAACTATTTTTATAGTAAAGTTAATCACAAAATAAAATAAATAAAGCAACAAAGAAAACAAAAAACTAAAAAAGTGTTTTCAAATTTGAAAACTAATGGCATTAACAAAAAGTTTATAATTTTTCTAAAACTAAAAGCATAAAGAATTAAAAAATAAAGCAAAAAACAAAAGAAAATAAATAAAGCAACAAAAAAACAAAAAAAATGCCACCTACTGGGCCACCACGGCCTGAATACGACTAGAAACCCTACCATGGGCCAGGATTCAGGCCCGCAGCAGGCCCAGTAGGCCCACAGGCATTGCAGTGACAGATTAGGCCCGAAAGCCTGCAGTTGAGAGGAGCTCGGGAGGGTGGGCGCAGCAGCGCTTATAAACACTCCCGAGCCCTCTCAACTAGCGAGGTGGGACTAAACTTTTGGGCGCGGGGCAGCACAAGGCCATTGGTCCCGGTTGGTGCACCAACCGGGACTAAAGGGGGCATTGGTCACCGGTTCGTGGCACCAACCGGGACCAATGCCCCTCTTTAGTCCCGGTTGGTGCCACCAACCGGGACCAAAGGCCGCCGCTTCCGCCCTTTGGGCTGCTCCCGGTTGGTGGCACCAACCAACAGGGGGATTGGTCCGGTTCTATGCCAACCGGTATGGACTCATATAACAAACACTTGTGAAAATTTTCAGTTTGCATCGCCAGTTCCCCCTCCCGCGACGACGCGTCAGCTGCTCCACCTCGCCGTCTACGTCGCCGCCGCCAAGTCGTCGCCTCCACCGCCCGTGCGTCCTCATCCGGCATCCCGAGCCCGCCGTCCTCGTTCCCCGTCGCTGCGTGCCTCCCCGAGCACACCCCTCCTCGTCCCTGTCGTCGGCCGCGCACCGTCCACGTCAACGCGTGCCGCCCCGAGCCCGCCGTCCTTGTCGCCGGACTCCTGCCATCGCCGCCCCCCTCGAAGTGATCCCCCCCTTTCCCATGGTCCCGATCGAGTGCGGCCCTTGCTCTCTGCCCCTGCTCCATGGTCGCCGCCAGCCCCGACGCATTGAAGAGCAGAAGGAGAGGAGAAGGAGAGTAGAGGAGAAGGAGTGGAGCAGCAGCAAACTTTTCTGAAATTTCTGAATTTTTTTACAGATATGAACAGTGCATATAGAGGGTGTTTGATCAAATGCTAGATGGCTTTGGGCATTTTTAGGATTTATGATATTTTTTGTGGTGAGGTACTGATGGAAGACAAAGGTGATGGCAAAATTTCAGAATTTTTTGATTGGTTTAGAATAGGTTTTCAGCAAGGAATTTGAATCTGGTTCAAATTTCATTTGAATGAAATTTAAAAAATTTAAACTATGGATCAGAAGGTTTTTGGTGAAATGGAGTGTGGGTACTGTCATGAAGTTGGAGTAATTTTTGCGGTTGTAAAAGAGTTAGGAAAATTTAGAATGTGCTAAATATGTCAAAAATGTTTTTTGTTCATACAAAGTTTTTTTGTTCATAGAAAGTTTTTTGTTCATAGGCAGAAAGTTTTTATATATGACTATGGATATATGAGCAATGATGATCCATGGATGTATGCATTGATATATATGAGAAACGATGTTTCATAGAATATTTACCAAGTATATATGTATTTTTGTTCATAGCATTTTTTCCCTTTATATATGTATGTGGCTATAGATGGATATATATGAGAGGTTTCCTAGTGTCAAAGTATTGAAGAAATCCATGGCTTCATCATTAGCCGGAAGTAACCAGGGCATGACGAAGTCCTCCAAAGTTATTCTGGAATGGTGTCCCGATTATAGTAATGTAATTGATGAGTTATGCATGCGTGTGCACTTTCCACTATATTCTCCTAGAGATTAAGCTTGAGCAGACTAGTAACCGTCTTAGACTCAAGACGAAAAGATCCCCAGGACTATGCAGACATGACTCAAATACTCGAGAAGTAAGTTAAATCGATCATTATCCACCATATCAGCAACTTTGTTCATTTCTGTTGGGAACGTAGCAGAAATTCAAAATTTTCCTACGTGTCACCAAGATCTATCTATGGAGAAACCAGCAACGAGGGGAAGGAGAGTGCATCTACATACCCTTGTAGATCGCTAAGCGGAAGCGTTCAAGAGAACGGGGTTGAAGGAGTCATACTCGTCGTGATCCAAATCACCGGAGATCCTAGTGCCGAACGGACGGCACCTCCGCGTTCAACACACGTACAGCCCGGTGACGTCTCCCATGCCTTGATCCAGCAAGGAGAGAGGGAGAGGTTGAGGAAGACTCCATCCAGCAGCAGCACAACAGCGTGGTGGTGGTGGAGGAGCATGGTGATCCAGCAGGGCTTCGCCAAGCACCGCGAGATATGAGGAGAAAGAGAGGTAGGGCTGCGCCAGGGAGAGGTCAGAAACTCGTGTGTTGGCAGCCCCAAAGACCTCAACTATATATAGGGGAGAGGGTTGGAAATATGCCCTAGAGGCAATAATAAATTGGTTATTATTATATTTCCTTGTTCATGATAATCGTTTATTATCCATGCTAGAATTTTATTGATAGGAAACTCATATACATGTGTGGATACATAGATAACACCATGTCCCTAGTAAGCCTCTAGTTGACTAGCTCGTTGATCAATAGATGGTTGCGGTTTCCTGACCATGGACATTGGATGTCGTTGATAACGGGATCACATCATTAGGAGAATGATGTGATGGACAATACCCAATCCTAAGCCTAGCACAAAGATCGTGTAGTTCGTATGCTAAAGTTTTTCTAAATGTCAAGTATCATTTCCTTAGACCATGAGATTGTGCAACTCCCGGATACCGTAGGAATACTTTGGGTGTGCCAAACGTCACAACGTAACTGGGTGGCTATAAAGGTACACTACAGGTATCTCCGAAAGTGTCTGTTGGGTTGGCACGAATCGAGACTGGGATTTGTCACTCCGTTTAAACGGAGAGGTATCTCTGAGCCCACTCGGTAGGACATCATCATAATGTGCACAATGTGACCAAGGAGTTGATCACGGGATGATGTGTTACGGAACGAGTAAACAGACTTGCCGGTAACGAGATTGAACAAGGTATCGGGATACCGACGATCGAATCTCGGGCAAGTATCGTACCACTAGACAAAGGGAATTGTATACGGGATTGATCGAATCCTCGACATCGTGGTTCATCCGATGAGATCATCGTGGAACATGTGGGAACCAACATGGGTATCCAGATCCCTCTGTTGGTTATTGACCGGAGAACGTCTCGGTCATGTCTGCTTGTCTCCCGAACCCGTATAGGGTCTACACACTTAAGGTTCGGTGACGCTAGGGTTGTGAAGATATTGTATATGCAGTAACCCGAATGTTGTTCGGAGTCCCGGATGAGATCCCGGACGTCACGAGGAGTTCCAGAATGGTCCGGAGGTAAAGATTTATATATGGGAAGTCCTGTTTTGGTCACCGGAAAGGTTTCGGGTTTTATCGGTAACGTACCGGGACCACCGGGAGGGTCCCGGGGGTCCACCAAGTGGGGCCACAAGCCCCGGAGGGCTGCATGGGCCAAGTGTGGGAGGGGACCAGCCCCAGGTGGGCTGGTGCGCCCCCCCACAAGGGCCCAAGGAGCCTAGGGGAGGAGGGGGGGCAAACCCTAAGGGCAGATGGGCCTTAGCGCCCATGCCTGGTGCGCCTCCCTCCCCCCCTCCCCTGGCCGCCCCACCAGATGGGATCTGGGCTGGCCGCCGCCCCTAGGGTGGAACCCTAGGTGGGGGCGCAGCCCCCTCCCTCTCCCCTATATATAGTTGAGGTCTTTGGGGCTGCCAACACATGAGTTTCTGACCTCTCCCTGGCGCAACCCTACCTCTCTTTCTCCTCATATCTCGCGGTGCTTGGCGAAGCCCTGCTGGATCACCATGCTCCTCCTCCACCACCACGCCGTTGTGCTGCTGCTGGATGGAGTCTTCCTCAACCTCTCCCTCTCTCCTTGCTGGATCAAGGCATGGGAGACGTCACTGGGCTGTACGTGTGTTGAACGCGGAGGTGCCGTCCGTTCGGCACTAGGATCTCCGGTGATTTGGATCACGACGAGTACGACTCCTTCAACCCCGTTCTCTTGAACGCTTCCGCTTAGCGATCTACAAGGGTATGTAGATGCACTCTCCTTCCCCTCGTTGCTGGTTTCTTCATAGATAGATCTTGGTGACACGTAAGAGAATTTTGAATTTCTGCTACGTTACCCAACAGTGGCATCATGAGCTAGGTCTATTGCGTAGATTCTATGCACGAGTAGAACACAAAGTAGTTGTGGGCGTTGATTTTGTTCAATATGCTTACCGTTACTAGTCCAATCTTGTTTCGACAGTATTGTGGGATGAAGCGGCCCGGACCGACCTTACACGTACTCTTACGTGAGACAGGTTCCACCGAATGACATGCACTAGTTGCATAAGGTGGCTAGCGGGTGCCAGTCTCTCCCACTTTAGTCGGAACGGATTCGATGAAAAGGGTCCTTATGAAGGGTTAATAGCAATTGGCATATCACGTTGTGGTTTTGCGTAGGTAAGAAATGTTCTTGCTAGAAACCCATAGCAGCCACGTAAAACATGCAAACAATTAGAGGACGTCTAACTTATTTTTGCAGGGTATGCTATGTGATGTGATATGGCCAAGAAGAATGTGATGAATGATATGTGATGTATGAGATTGATCATGTTCTTGTAATAGGAATCACGACTTGCATGTCGATGAGTATGACAACCGGGAGGAGCCATAGGAGTTGTCTTTATTTATTGTATGACCTGCGTGTCATTGAACAACGCCATGTAATTACTTTACTTTATTGCTAACCGGTAGCCATAGTAGTAGAAGTAATAAGTTGGCGAGACAACTTCATGGAGACACGATGATGGAGATCATGATGATGGAGATCATGGTGTCATGCCGGCGACAAGATGATCATGGAGCCCCAAGATGGAGATCAAAGGAGCTATATGATATTGGCCATATCATGTCACTATTATTTGATTGCATGTGATGTTTATCATGTTTATGCATCTTATTTGCTTAGAACAACGGTAGTAAATAAGATGATCCCTCATTAAAATTTCAAGAAAGTGTTCCCCCTAACTGTGCACCGTTGCTACAGTTCGTCGTTTCGAAGCACGCCGTGATGATCGGGTGTGATAGATCCTTACGTTCACATACAACGGGTGTAAGACAGTTTTACACATGCAAAACACTTAGGTTGACTTGATGAGCCTAGCATGTACAGACATGGCCTCGGAACACAAGAGACCGAAAGGTCGAGCATGAGTCGTATGGTAGATACGATCAACATGAAGATGTTCACCGACGTTGACTAGTTCGTCTCACGTGATGATCGGACACGGCCTAGTTCACTCGGATCATGTAATCACTTAGATGACTTGAGGGATGTCTATCTAAGTGGGAGTTCATAAGATGAACTTAATTATCCTGAACATAGTCAAAAGGATTTTGCAAATTATGTCGTAGCTCGCGTTTCAGTTCTACTGTTTAGATATGTTCCTAGAGAAAATTTAGTTGAAAAATGATAGTAGCAATTATGCGGACTAGGTCCGTAAACTGAGGATTGTCCTCATTGCTTCATAGAAGGCTTATGTCCTTAATGCACCGCTCAGTGTGCTGAGCCTCGAATGTCGTCTGTGGATGTTGGGAACATCTCACATACAAATTTTGATAACTACGTGATAGTTCAGTTAAACGGTTTAGAGTTGAGGTACCGAAGACGTTTTGAAACGTTGCGAAACATATGAGATGTTTCGAGGGCTGAAATTGGGATTTCAGGCTCGTGCCCGCGTCAAGAGGTATAAGACCTCCGACGATTTTCTTAGCCTGCAAACTAAGGAAGAAAAGCTCAATTGTTGAGCTTGTGCTCAGATTGTCTGAGTACAACAATCATTTGAATCGAGTGGGAGTTGATCTTCCAGATGAGATAGTGATATTTCTCCGAAGTCATTACCACCAAGCTGCTAGAGCTTCGTGATGAACTATAATATATCAGGGACATATATGATGATTCTTGAGATATTCGCGATGTTTGACACCACAAAAGTAGAAATCAAGAAGGAGCATCAATTGTTGATGGTTGGTGAAACCACTAGTTTCAAGAAGGGCAAGGGCAAAAAGGGATGCTTCATGAAACGGCAAATCAGCTGCTGCTCTAGTGAAGAAACCCAAGGTTGAACCCAAACCCGAGACTAAGTGCTTGTGTAATAAGGGGAATAGCCACTGGAGCAGAATTACCCTAGATACTTGGTAGATGAGAAGGCTGGCAAAGTCGATAGAAGTATATTGGATATACATTGTGTTAATGTGTACTTTACTAGTACTCCTAGTAGCACCATGGTATTAGATACCGGTTCGGTTGCTAAATGTTAGTAAACTCGAAATAAAAAGCTGCGAAGTAAACGGAGACTAGCTAAAGGTGAGCTGGCGATATGTGTTGGAAGTTTTTCCCAAGCTTGATGTGATCAAGCATCACACGCTCCCTCTACCATCGAGATTGGTGCTTGCGTTGAGCATAGACATGATTGGATTATGTCTGTCACAATACGGTTATTCATTCAAGGAGCATAATGGTTACTCTGTTTATTTGAATAATGCCTTCAATGGTCTTGCACCTAAAATGAATGGTTTATTGAATCTCGATCGTAGTGATACACATGTTCATGCCAAAAGATAGTAATGATAGTACCACCTACTTGTGGCACTGCCACGTAAGTCATATCGGTATAAAACGCATGAAGAGGCTCCATGTTGATGGATCTTTGGACTCACTTTATTTTGAATCACTTGAGACATGCGAACCATGCCAATTGGTGTATATGCATGAAGAAACTCCATGCAAATGGACCGTTTGGACTCACTTGATTTTGAATCACTTGAGACATGCAAATCATACCACATGGGCAAGATGACTGAAAGCCTCGTTTTTCAGTAAAATGGAACTAGAAAGCAACTTGTTGGAAGTAATACATTTTGATGTGTGCAGTCCAATGAGTGCTGAGGCATGTAGTGGATATCGTTATGTTTTTACTTCACAGATGATTTGAGTAGATATTGAGTATATTTACTTGATGAATCACGAGTCTGAATTATTGAAAGGTTCAAGTAATTTCAGTGTGAAGTTGAAAGATCGTCGTGATAAGAGGATAAAATATCTATGATATGATCATAGAGATGAATATCTGAATTATGAGTTTGGCACAGAATTAAGATATTGTGGAAATTGTTTCACAACTAATATAGCCTGGAACACCATAGTGTGATGGTGTGTCCGAACATCATAACTGCACCCTATTGGATATGATGCATACCATGATGTCTCTTATCGAATTACCACGATAGTTTATGGGTTAGGCATTAGAGACAACCATATTCACTTTAAAAAGGGCACCACGTAATTCCGATGAGATGACACCGTATGAACTATGGTTTAGAGAAACCTAAGCTGTCATTTCTTAAAAGTTTGGGGCTGCGACGCTTATGTGAAAAAGTTTCAGGCTGATAAGCTCGAACCCAAAGCGGATAAATGCGTCTTCATAGGACACCCAAAACAGTTGGGTATACCTCCTGTCTCAGATCCGAAAGCAATAAGGGATTGTTTATAGAATTGGGTCCTTTCTCGAGGAAAAGTTTCTCTCGAAAGAATTGAGTGGGAGGATGGTCGAGACTTGGTGAGGTTATTGAACCGTTACTTCAACTAGTGTATAGCAGGGCACAAAGAGTTGTTCCTGTGGCACCTACACCAATTGAAGTGGAAGCTTATGATATTGATCATGAGACTTCAGATCAAGTCACTACCAAACCACGTGGGATGACAAGGATGCGCACTACTTCAGAGTGGTACGTAATCCTGTCTTGGAAGTCATGCTGCTAGACAACAATGAACCTACGAGCTATGGAGAAGCGATGGTGGGCCTGGATTCCGATAAATGGCTTGAGGCCATATAATCCGAGAGAGGATCCATGTATGAAAACAAAGTATAGACTTTGGAAGAACTACTTGATGGTCGTAAGGCTGTTGAGTGTAGATGGATTTTAAAAGGAAGACGGACAATGATGGTAAATGTCACCATTAAGAAAGCTCGACTTGTCGTTAAGATGTTTTTCCGACAAGTTCAAGGAGTTGACTACGATGAGACTTTCTCATTCATAGCGATGCTAAGAGTCTGTTGGAATTATATTAGCGATTACTGCATTATTTATGAAATCTTGCAGATAGGATGTCAAAACATTGTTTCGTCGACGATTTTCTTGAGGAAAGGTTGTTTGTGATACAACCGGAAGGTTTTGTCAATCCTGAAAGATGCTAATAGGTATGCAAAGCTCCAGCAATCCTTTTGAGGACTGGAGTAAGCATCTCGGAGTTGGAATGTACGCTTTGATGAGATGATCAAAGATTTTGGGTTTATATAAAGTTTATGAGAAACTTGTATTTCCAAAGAAGTGAGTGGGAGCACTATAGAATTTCTGATTAGTATATGTTGTTGACATATTGTTGATCAGAAATGACATAGAATTTCTGGAAAGCATATAGGGTTATTTGGAAAGTGTTTTTCAATGGAAAGTCTGGATTAAGCTACTTGAACATTGAGCATCAAGATCTATAAGGATAGATCAAAACGCTTAATAGTACTTTCAAAATGAGCACATACCATGACATGATCTTGAAAGTGTTCAAGATAGATCAGTCAAGGAAGGAGTTCTTGCCTGAGTTGTAAGGTATGAAGTTAAGACTTAAAGCTCGACCACGGCAGAATAGAGAGAAAGGACGAAGGTCGTCCCCTATGCTTAAGACATAGGCTCTACAGTATGCTATGCTGTGTACCGCACCTGAAGTGTGCCTTGCCATGAGTCAGTCAAGGGGTACAAGAGTGATCCAAGTATGGATCACAGGACAGCGGTCAAAGTTATCCTTAGTAACTAGTGGACTAAGGAATTTTCTCGATTATGGAGGTGGTAAAAGAGTTCGTCATAAAGGGTTACGTCGATGCAAGATTAACACCTATCCGGATAGCTCTGAGTAGAGATACCGGATACGTATAATGGAGCAACAATTTAGAATAGCACCAAGTAGAACAGTTATTTGGAATAGCTCCAAATAGAGCATGGTAGCTACATCTAGGAGATGACATAGAGATTTGTAAAGCACACACGGATCTGAAAGGTTCAGACCCGTTGACTAAAACCTCTCTCACAAGCAACATGATCAAACCTAGAACTCATTGAGTGTTAATCACATAGTGATGTGAACTAGACTACTGACTCTAGTAAACTCTTGGGTGTTGGTCACATGGCGATGTGACCTGTGAGTGTTAATCACATGGCGATGTGAACTAGATTATTGACTCTAGTGCAAGTGGGAGATTATTGGAAATATGCCCTAGAGGCAATAATAAATTAGTTATTATTATATTTCCTTGTTCATGATAATCGTTTATTATCCATGCTATAATTGTATTGATAGGAAACTCAGATACATGTGTGGATACATAGACAACACCATGTCCCTAGTAAGCCTCTAGTTGACTAGCTCGTTGATCAATAGATGGTTACGGTTTCCTGACCATGGACATTGAATGTCGTTGATAACGGGATCACATCATTAGGAGAATGATGTGATCGACAAGACCCAATCCTAAGCATAGCACTAGATCGTGTAGTTCGTATGCTAAAGCTTTTCTAATGTCCAGTATCATTTCCTTAGACCATGAGATTGTGCAACTCCCGGATACCGTAGGAATGCTTTGGGTGTATCAAACGTCACAACGTAACTGGGTGACTATAAAGGTGCATTACAGGTATCTCCGAAAGTATCTGTTGGGTTGGCACGAATCGAGACTGGGATTTGTCACTCCGTGTAAGCGGAGAGGTATCTCTGGGCCCACTCGGTAGGACATCATCATATGCGCAATGTGACCAAGGAGTTGATCACGGGATGATGTGTTACGGAACGATTAAAGAGACTTGCCGGTAACGAGATTGAACTGGGTATTGGATACCGACGATCGAATCTCGGGCAAGTAACATACCGCTAGACAAAGGGAATTGTATATGGGATTGATTAAGTCCTTGACATCGTGGTTCATCCGATGAGATCATCGTGGAACATGTGGGAGCCATCATGGGTATCCAGATCCCGCTGTTGGTTATTGACCAGAGAACGTCTCGGTCATGTCTGCATGTCTCCCGAACCCGTAGGGTCTACACACTTAAGGTTCGGTGACGCTAGGGTTGTGAAGATATGTATATGCAGTAACCCGAATGTTGTTCGGAGTCCCGGATGAGATCCCGGACGTCACGAGGAGTTCCGGAATGGTCCGGAGGTAAAGAATTATATATAGGAAGTGCTGTTTCGGCCATCGGGACAAGTTTCGGGGTTATCGGTATTGTACCGGGACCACCGGAGGGGTCCCGGGGGGCCCACCGGGTGGGGCCACCTGTCCCGGGGGGCCACATGGGCTGTAGGGGGTGCGCCTTGGCCTAGATGGGCCAAGGGCACCAGCCCCTATAGGCCCATGCGCCTAGGGTTTCCATATGCGAGGAGTCCCACTAGTGGAAGGCACCCCTAAGTGCCTTGGGGGGGAGGGAAACCTCCCCTGGCCGCCGCACCTAGGAGATTGGATCTCCTAGGCTGGCGCACCACCCCCCTTGGCCCTCCTATATATAGTGGGGGAGAGGAGGAACTTCATAGACCAGCCCCTGGCGCCTCCCTCTCTCCCCGTTACGTCTCTCTCTCGTAGTATAGGCGAAGCCCTGCTACTGTGATGCCCTGCATCCACCACCACGCCGTCGTGTTGCTGGATCTTCATCAACCTCTCCCTCTCCCCTTGCTGGATCAAGGCGTGGGAGACGTCTCCGGGCTGTACGTGTGTTGAACGCGGAGGTGCCGTCCGTTCGGCACTAGGATCATCGGTGATTTGAATCACGACGAGAACGACTCCATCAACCCCGTTCACTTGAACGCTTCCGCATAGCGATCTACAAGGGTATGTAGATGCACTCTCCTTCCCCTCGTTGCTAGTTTCTCCATAGATAGATCTTGGTGACACGTAGGAAAATTTTGAATTTCTGCTACGTTCCCCAACAAGAGGGAGGGGGCTGCGCCCCCACCTAGGGTTCCACCCTAGGGGCGGTGGCCAGCCCAGATCCCATCTGGTGCGGCGGCCAGGGAGGGGGAGAGGGAGGCGCACCAGGCATGGGCCCTAAGGCCCATCTGCCCTTAGGGTTTGCCCCCTCCTCCCTTGCGCCTTGGGCCCTTGTGGGGGGGCGCACCAGCCCACCTGGGGCTGGTCCCCTCCCACACTTGGCCCATGCAGCCCTCCGGGCTGGTGGCCCCACTTGGTGGACCCCCGGGACCCTCCCGGTGGTCCCGGTACGTTACCGATAAACCCGAAACTTTTCCGGTGACCAAAACAGGACTTCCCATATATAAATCTTTACCTCCGGACCATTCCGGAACTCCTCGTGACGTCCGGGATCTCATCCGGGACTCCGAACAACATTCGGTAACCACGTATATCTATTCCCTATACCCTAGCGTCATCGAACCTTAAGTGTGTAGACCCTACGGGTTCGGGAACCATGCAGACATGACCGAGACGTTCTCCGGTCAATAACCAACAACAGGATCTGGATACCCATGTTGGTTCCCACATGTTCCACGATGATCTCAGCGGATGAACCACGATGTTGAGGCTTCGATCAATCCCGTATGCAATTCCCCTTGTCTAGCGGTATTATACTTGCCCAAGATTCGATCATCGGTATCCCGATACCTTGTTTAATCTCGTTACCGGCAAGTCTCTTTACTCGTTCCGTAACACATCATCCCGTGATCAACTCCTTGATCACATTATGCACATTATGATGATGTCCTACCGAGTGGGCCCAGAGATACCTCTCCGTCACACGGAGTGACAAATCCCAGTCTCGATTCGTGCCAACCCAACAGACACTTTCAGAGATACCTGTAGTGTACCTTTATAGCCACCCAGTTACGTTGTGACGTTTGGCACACCCAAATATTCCAACGGTATCCGGGAGTTGCACAATCTCATGGTCTAAGAAAATGATACTTGACATTAGAAAAAGCTTTAGCATACGAACTGCACGATCTTTGTGCTAGGCTTAGGATTGGGTCTTATCCATCACATCATTCTCCCAATGATGTGATCCCGTTATCAATGACATCCAATGTCCACGGTCAGGAAACCGTAACCATCTGTTGATCAACGAGCTAGTCAACTAGAGGCTTACTAGGGACATGGTGTTGTCTATGTATCCACACATGTATCTGAGTTTCCTATCAATACAATTCTAGCATGGATAATAAACGATTATCATGAACAAGGAAATATAATAATAACCAATTTATTATTGCCTCTAGGGCGTATTTCCAACAGTCTCCCACTTGCACTAGAATCAATAATCCAGTTCACATCGATATCTGATTAACACTCAAGGTCACATCCCCATGTGACTAACACCCAAAGAGTTTTGGGTTTGGTCATGTTATGCTTGTGAGAGAGGTTTCAGTCAACGGGTCTGCAACATTCAGATCTGTATGTACTTCGCAAATTTCTATGTCATCTTGTAGATGCAACTACTACGCTACATTTGGAGCCATTTCAAATAACTGTTCTAGTTGGAGCTATTCCATTATACGTATCCGGTATCTCTACTCAGAGCTATCCGGATAGGTGTTAAGCTTTCATCGACGTAACTCTTTACGTCAAACTCTTTATCACCTCCATAACCGAGAAACATATCCTTATTCCTCTAAGGATAATTTAGACCGCTATCTGGTGATCTACTCCTAGATTACCTTTGTACCCTCTTGCCAGATATGTGGCAAGGCACACATCAGGTGCGGTACTCAGCATGGCATACCGTATAGAGCCTATGACAAAAGCATAGGGGACGACCTTCGTCCTTCCTCTTTCTTCTGCCGTGGTCGAGCTTTAAGTCTTAACTTCATACCTTACAACTCAGGCAAGAACTCCTTCTTTGACTGATCCATCTTGAACACCTTCAAGATCATGTCAAGGTATGTGCTCATTTGAAAGTACCATTAAGCGTTTTTGATCTATCCTTATAGATCTTGATGCTCAATGTTCAAGTAGCTTAATCCAGGCTTTCCATTGAAAAACACTTTCCAAATAACCCTATATGCTTTCCAGAAATTCTACGTCATTTCTGATCAACAATATGTCAACAACATATATTCATCAGAAATTCTATAGTGCTCCCACTCACTTCTTTGGAAATACAAGTTTCTCATAAACTTTGTATACACCAAAATCTTTGATCATCTCATCAAAGCATACATTCCAACTCCGAGATGCTTACTCCAGTCCTTAGAAGGATTGCTGGAGCTTTGCATACTTATTAGCATCTTTCAGGATTGACAAAACCTTCCGGTTGTATCACATACAACTTTTCCTCAAGAAAATCGTCGAGGAAACAATGTTTTGACATCCTATCTGCAAGATTTCATAAATAATGCAGTAATCGCTAATATAATTCCAACAGACTCTTAGCATCGCTACGAGTGAGAAAGTCTCATGATAGTCAACTCCTTGAACTTGTCGGAAAAAAAATCTTAACGACAAGTCGAGCTTTCTTAATGGTGATACTTTACCATCATTGTCCGTCTTTCTTTTAAAAATCCATCTGTACTCAACAACCTTACGACCATCGAGCCGTTCTGCCAAAGTCTACACTTTGTTTTCATACATGGATCCTCTCTCGGATTTTATGGCCTCATGCCATTTATCGGAATCTGGGCCCACCATCGCTTCTCCATAGCTCGTAGGTTCATTGTTATCTAGCAACATGACTTCCAAGACAGGATTACGTACCACTCTGAAGTAGTACGCATCTTGTCATCCTACGAGGTTTGGGAGTGACTTGATCCGAAGTCTCATGATCAATATCATAAGCTTCCACTTCAATTGGTGTAGGTGCCACAGGAACAACTCTTTGTGCCCTGCTATACACTAGTTGAAGTGACGGTTCAATAACCTCATCAAGTCTCCACCATCCTCCCACTCAATTCTTTCGAGAGAAACTTTTCCTCGAGAAAGGACCCGATTCTAGTTTATCTGCGAATCTGAGACAGGAGGTATACCTGT
>NC_053023.1:245241831-245257086 GCF_003073215.2 Triticum urartu | reverse complement strand
CTCCGAGGCTCGTCTAGTAACGACGAGGCGCCAGTCGTGGGGGAGACCTGAGGAAGAGGAGGCCGGGTCCGGCAGGCAAGGGCCCAGAGACGAGGTCGGAGATGCGAGGACGGGCAGGTCGGCGATGAGAGGCGAGCGACATGGGGCACCTGGTGGGCGTGAAGGACGACGGCTGCGGCGCAAGTGCTCGAGGAGCTCCTCTCCTCGGGCGCTTGGGTGACGGGGATTTGGCGAGGAGGCACCCGACGAGGAAGCAGGCGATGCGGCGGGGCGACGAGGATGGATGGCGCCGGCGCAGAAGAGGAAGGAGGGCGGTGCCGCTGAGAGGGGAGGCGCACCATGGGGATCAAGCGCGGGCGCTCCTACTCGCGCTAGCTGTGAGCGTATGTGTGAGTGGTGGCGGAGGGTGAACGAGGTGAGGGAACGAGGGAAATGAGGATCGGGCAACTGATCGCTAGGGTTAGAAAGGGATGGTCCTCAAGGGGTTTGGTGGGCCGGCCTGGCCTAGTGGCATGCGGCTGCTGGGCTTCTTCTCTCCCTCTCTACTCTGATTTCCCTTTTCTCTTTTAATACTGTGCATAAATAGACAGTCGTCAAAAGGGAAAAGTTCAGGGATGTTGGGGAAGAATTTGAAAGAAGTGAGAATATTTCTAGACTCGAGGAATTATGAAGATTTGAATAAACTTGTTTGGGCATTTTCCAGGAGAGAAAAATAATTCAAGCTTGGATTAGATTCAAACTTGAGCCATTTTTGAATCCAACCAAAACAAGTCCAAAGGATCCGAAAATTGGAGGAGGTGGTCGTGGCACGGTCTAGAATTTATAGGAGAAGAATAGAACGTTAGTAGAGAAGGGGTAAGTGGGACTTGCAAAAGACAGGAAATAGAAGGAAAGGAGAAGGAGATGATGCATGGGACAAAGGCGGGAAATATTTTGCAAGTGTATCAAGGTATTTCCACATGAATGGAATATTTTTATATAGCTCCATACTATTGGGAGGATATGTCATTAAGAGAATCACCAGTGAATTCCCTTGATTTAAATGGACCGAAGATGCATGCAATTTATTTAGTTCAGTTTTAAAATGGGCATACCCTTGAGGTTCGAACACTGGGGTGCACGCGGATATTTCGCTTCCTACCTACCTGCACCCCTCCGCCTTGCTAAGATCTAAGCGATGGAAATAACAACACAAATGACACAAGGTTTATACTGGTTCGGGACCACCGTTGTGGTGTAATACCCTACTTCCAGTGTGTGGTGTGGTGGATTGCCTCTTGGGATGATGATGATGAACAATACAAGGAAGAACAGCCTCGTAAGGGTCTGCTCTTGGCTGGGGTGATGAACTGCTGGGAGGAGTTCAGTCACCCTTCTCTCTCTCTCTCCCTCCGTCTTCCGTCGTCTCTCCCCTACTCTGTGGGTGGCTGGTCCTCTTCCCAAATATCGAGCGGGAAGGAGCCAACAATGGCGGGCTAATTTGAAGGGGGACAGCTAGTACCAGCTATCCTGACAAAAGTAGTCTTCGCATGCACAAAGCTCTGGTGGTGACACCGCCTTGGGCTCCACAATGACCTCCCTCTTGCAGTCCTCCTGGTCTTGGTCTTGTTGCACCGAAATGGCAACCTTTGCCTGATGCCTCGGTACTCCGCGGCTGCGCTTGCTCCCTTTGCACCAAAAGTGGGAAAGGGGGACGCTGTGCGGGCTGGCACCCGCCTGGCGCCCTTGGGTCGTCATGGCTTGCGTTACGGGCACCTCGTGAGGTCCCCCGCCTTGATCTCTCCCCCTCCTCGCGAGCCTGCCTGATGAGACCGTGCCTGTGGAAGCTCCGCGTCATCCGCCCCACGAGGTTTGGCCCCTTGCGAGGGTCTTGGGCCTGTGTTGGTGAAGATGGGCCGTGCTGGGCCCCCCTTTGGGCCATGCCGCAGGCCGCAGGTAGGCAAGTCTGGGGACCCCCGTTCCCAGAACGCCGACAGTAGCCCCCGGGCCCAAGGCGCGCCCGGACTTGGCCGTGCAGGGAGGCGGAAGGGCAAGAGCGAAGCGCCGCGGGCCCTAACAGCCTGCGGCCTTGGGCGCCGCGTGGCGGTTGATTGGACGTGGGCGTCTCCACTTCCCCATGGCGCCTCGGCAACTGCACGGATTGGACAAGTCCCTGCATGCAAAGTGGGTCATGATTACCTGCAATCGTGGAGGTCGGCGGTTGGCCTTCGCCGGCCATAAGTACGGAACGGCGCGCGCCCTTCCAGTTCATCCCCCTTGCTTCTCCTTCTTCTTCATGGCCCCGTCGAGGAGGTTCTCGGCCGCAGAGAAGGGGAAGGCTCGCCAGGTTGAGCCTGCCTCTCCCCCGCCCAAGCACGGCCGAGGGCGCCCTCGCAAACATCCTGTGGCCACCACGGCAGCTCCCCGCGGCCGTGGAGACGATTTCCAGCGCGGCGACGGGCGGATTGCTGCGGCCGGGTGCGCTCCTGTCGCGTCCCCCTAGGCCGCGCTTTCGCGCTGCAGAGGTGCTGCCGGAGTTCGTCGTGTGGTCGGCGGAGCCGACTAGCACCCGGCTTCCCTTCCTCGCTTCCTCCTCGGCGAGCTCCCGGCCGGCGCTCCGGGCGGCCTCTGGCTTCAGCCGACGGCTGCTGCAGCCGGGCCTCATGGTTTCACTGGAGGTCTCCGCAGCCGGGAGCCTGGCCCTGGCCCGCGGTTGGCAGACGTTTGCCCGCGCGCGTGGCCTGAGCCGTCGTGCACCCTGCACTTCAAGTTTGACGGCGATGCCACCCTCTACGTGAGGGTGTTTGGGGAAGATGGTCGCCGCGCAGGGTGCTGCCCCGAGGACGACGACCGCGGCCGGGAACCCAGCTCCGGCGATGATGGGAGAGACAGCGCTCGCGTGACTGGCGGCGCTCAGGGTTCCCCAAGCTTCTCCGGTTCTTCTTCAGGCGGCGACTCTTCTAGCGGTGGCCGCGGTCAGCCTCCACGCCGTCGCATGCTTGGGAGGTGGTAGCGTGTCCGCCCGCCGTCGCGCCCCGGTGAAGCGCGAGAGGGAGTCTGCCTGAGCCCCGGAGGCAGCTCGAGTCTTCCCTGCAGGCCGGTGTGAGGCGAGCTGCGCCTGATCTGTTCTTTCTTTTCCTGTTTTCCTGCGTATAAAAGACAGTAGTGTGGAGCCCCGCGGGGGTGTGTTTGGGTTATTGCCGTTAATCATCGTTTTGCTTCCGTTATCGTGCCTTCCGGCTATGTGCCCGCGTGTGGATAGTTCCCGGCCCCTGCCGTGGGGGGCGATCGACACAGGCCCCGTGTTCGTGTCGCGATGCCCGTGGGGCACGGACTGGAGGGGTGCTCCTGTAATGGACCTAGGTCGCGAACCCTTTGAACGACTAGAACAGGAACACTCGCGAGGGCGCTCGGCAGTCCCCCCCTCGCAAGGCCTTGCATAAGAGAAACCGAGGCAGGAGAGTGAAAAGTCAAAGAACCACAAGCCAAAGACGGCAACAACTTCAATAAAATTTCGAATGAGAAGGAACAAGCCAACTGCGGAAAGCAAATGAAAAGCCGCGTCCGGCACCTAATCTAGTCTTCGACGTCTTCTCACCAGCGCGGAGCTAAGTGCTGCCACTGGGCGTGGGAGGGAGCCCCAGGGCCTGAGGCCGGCGCTCCTGAGACTCCGGGGCATGTACAGCCCCAACTCATTATTACGTGAGAGTGTCACGGGCGGCGAGCTTCACAGGCGTTGGCCTTCTCCACAGGCTCCGGGCCTTTTCCCAAACGCGACAGCTTCACAGGCATTCGCCTTCTTCAAAGGCTCCGGGCCTTTTCCAAAACGCGAAGGCTTCACAGGTATTCGCCTTCTTCATAGGCTCCGGTCCTTTTCCAAAACGCGATGGCTTCATAGGCATTCGCCTTCTTCACAGGCTCCAGGCCTTTTCCAGAACGCGACGACTTCACAGGCATTCGCCTTCTTCACAGGCTCTAGTCCTTTTCTAAAACGCGACGGCTTCATAGGCATTCGCCTTCTTCACAGGCTCTGGGCCTTTTTAGGGGTAGAACCTCTGGAGGTGCTGGATGTTCCATGCGTTCTGGACCGGCACCCCCTCCTGAGTCTCCAAGCGCGCGGAGCCGGGCCTGGAAACATGAACAACCTTGAACGGGCCCTCCCACATGGGAGAGAGCTTGTGCAGTCCCTCCCTGGAGAGAACCCGCCTGAGCACGAGGTCTCCTACCTCGAGAGTTCTGGGGCGGATGTTGCGGCAGTGATATCGTCGCAGTGCTGTTGGTACCTCGCCGCTCGCAGCGCGGCTTCTCGGACGTTCCTCCCCCAGCACGAGGTCCATCCCCCGCATGGCGTCCTGCTGCGCCTCGTCGAACGCCAGGACCCATGCGGAGCGACGTCTGACCTCGTGAGGGAGGACCGCTTCGGCTCCGATTGACCAGGAAGAACGGGGTCTCTCCAGTCGGCTTGGTCGCGGTTGTGCGGATGGACCACAACACGGACTGAAGCTCGTCGTACCAACCTCTGCCGCAGGCCTCCAGCTTCTTCTTGAAACGTCCTGGTCTTGAGGCCCCTCAGGACCTCTGCGTTGGCTCGCTCGGCCTGGCCGTTGCTTCGGGGGTGCGCCACCGAAGCGTAGCATATCTGCGTTCCAAGGTTAGCACAGTATGTTTTGAAGAGGTTACTGGTGAATTGCGAACCGTTGTCTATGATGATGCGGTTCGGCACCCCGAACCGGCTCACGATGCCCCTGATGAACTTGACGCGGAACCCGCGGGGATGGTGCGGACGGCCTCTACTTCAGCCCACTTGGTGAACTTGTCCACGACGACGTAGAGGTAGCGGTAGCCCCCTGGCGCCCGAGGAAACGGGCCCAGGATGTCCAGCCCCCAGACTGCGAATGGCCACGAAAGGGGTATAGTCTGCAGGCCTCCTGCCGGCTGATGGATCTGCTTGGCGTGGAACTGGCAGGCCTCACAAGCTTTCACCAGTTCGACGGCGTCATTGAGTGCGGTGGGCCAATAAAACCCACTGCGGAACGCCTTGCCGACGAGGGTCCGTGATGATGAATGATGTCCACAGTCTCCGCCGTGTATATCTTCCAGCAGTTCCTTTCCTTGCTCCCTGGAGATGCAGCGCAGGGATACATCGTTTGGTCGCTTCCGGTAGAGCTCTCCATCCTTGATGCAGTATGCCGTGGCCTGCCGTGCCACACGCTCCGCTTCCTCCTCCTTCTCCGGCAGGGTCCCTTGTGTTAAGTAACTCCGGAGTTCCGTGATCCAGTCCCCCTCCTGAGGCTCCATCGTCAGGAGCAGGTGTGCTCCTGAGGCCGGACCATAGACCGGGGCTCCTGAGGCAGGTGGCTGGGGGAGCTCCTCCCGTGGCTGAGCCGTGTTTGACAATGACGGCAGGGCTGAGGGCTTGAAGAGCCGCTCCTCGAAAATGCCATGCTCCTGAGGTAATCGCCTGGACGCTCGTTTGGCGATATCGTCGGCTCCTGATTGGTGCCATGGGGCACATGCTGCAACTCCAACCCCAGAACTGCTTCTTCATCCCGCGGACCTCCGCAAGGTAGGCTTCCATGTGCTCATCTTTCGGCTCGTACACCTTGTTGGAGAAATTGACCAGGAGCTGCGAATCGCCCTTGATGGTGAGGCATTTCACCCCCAGGGCAGCTGCGGCCTTCAAGCCCGCTATTAAACCTTCATACTCTGCTATGTTGTTGGCAAACTTTTCACCTCGCTAGAAACAGAGCTGCACAACGTAGTACAGCTTGTCTTGAGTGGGCGATATAAGCACCGCCCCAGCCCCTGCGCCATGCCTGGAGAACGCTCCATCGAAATACATGACCCAGCCTTCTAGCGCCTCGCTTCCTGGGGAGAGGGACCAATCCTCGCCGGCCTTGAGGCCTGGTGCCTCCGTCCATTCTGCCACAAAATCTGCCAATGTTGCTCCCTTGATGACTCTGGTCGTGCTGAATTCGAGCTGAAACACTTGCAGTTCTATGTTCCACTCAGCGACCCTTCCAGCTAAGTTAGGGCTCCTGAAGCACGCAAGTCCAGGGGGGTATGACGAGACGACCTTGATGGGGTGGCCCTGAAAATAGTGTCGCAGCTTGCGCGAGGCCACCAGTAGCACGAGGAGGAGTTTCTGAGGCATGGGGTACCGCGCCCTCGCATCCCGCAACACCGTGCTGACGATGTACACCGGGTGCTCAACGAGGTTGGGTGCGTCAGTGCTGGCGACTCCCTTTGGAGACCGTGGTACCTCTTGAGGCGATGAGGCCTCCTGAGGCTGGCCATCTGGGAGAGGGGCCTCTTCCGCCCCCGGCGCACTCTTCTGCTACGGCTGATCCTCCTCAGCCGCGGTGGCGGTTCCTGTGGGCCTTCCTTGTTCCTGTTTTGCCTTGTCCCAGGCCGCTGCTGCGATTCTGATTTGATGCTCCCCTCTAACCGCCACCAGGGCCGCGTTGGCGGAGTAGGGAGTGGCGGCAAGGTAAAGCGCCAGGGGCTCTTGAGGGTGTGGAGCCACCATGACCGGAGGGCTGGTCAGGTATCTCTTGAGATCTTGGAAAGCCTTGGCGGCCTCTTCGGTCCATTCAAAGGGCCCCCTTTTCTTCATTTGCTGGAAGAAAGGAAGCGCTCGCTCCCCCAACTTGGAGATGAATCGTCCTAGCGCGGTCACGCGCCCAGTGAGCTTCTGCATTTCTCTGAGGGTCTTTGGCGGGCTCATGTCCTCGACCGCCTTGACCTTTTCCGGGTTAGCCTCGATGCCTCGGTGGAACACGAGGAAACCCAAGAGCTTGCCTGAGGGTACTCCGAACACACACTTCTCTGGGTTGAGCCGCAGGTTCACTTCGTTGAGGCTCGTGAAGGTTTCCTCCAGGTCTTGTATCAGGGTCCTGGCCTCCCGAGACTTCACCACAATGTCATCGACGTAAGCCTCAACATTTTTCCCAAGCTGCAGGCCCAAGGTATTGTGCATGAGCCGCTGAAAAGGTCGCCCCGGCGTTGCACAGCCCAAATGGCATGCATGTGTAGCAGTACACCCCACACGGGGTTAGGAAGGCTGTCTTTTCGACGTCTTCTATTGCCATCTTGATCTGGTGATACCCAGAGAAGGCATCCAGGAAGCATAGCAGGTCGCATTCTGCGGTGGAATCGACGATCTGGTCGATGCTGGGGAGCGGGAACGGATCTTGCGGGCATGCCTTGTTGAGGTTGGTGAAGTCGACACACATGCGCTCCTTCCCTCCCTTCTTTGGCACAACGACAGGTTTGGCCAACCAATCCAGGTATCGGACCTCGCGAATGACCCCAGCGGCTTCTAGTTTGCGGGTCTCTCGGACGATGAAGGCCTGCTTTTCTATGGACTGCCGCCTTGCCTTCTGCTTCACAGGGCACACGTTGGGGCACACGTTGAGGTGATGCTCGATTACGCTCCTAGGAATCCCCGCCAACTGGTCAGGCTCCCAAGCGAATACCTTCTTGTTCGCGCGCAGGAACTTGACCAGGGTCTCCTCCTGCTCGGGCTCGAGGTTGGCGCCTATGGTGAAAGTGGCGTTGTCGGACCCGTCCTCATCGATGGGTATCTGCTTGGTTTCTGCCTTGTCTTGGGTGAACAATTGTTTCTTCTTGGCAGGTGCAGCCCCCTTGGGCTCGGGGGTCTCCAAGCGGCGGGCTGTGCCGCCGCCGCTCTTGAAGGCGAGCTTGAGTACCCGCAGCGCGTCTCCGGTGTCCCCGTGCACGGTGAGGACACCGCTGCTCCCGGGCATCTTCATGAGGTTGTACGCCGGGTGCGTCGCGGCCATGAACTGGGCCAGCGCTGGGTAGCCGAGGATGGCGTTGTAGGGGAGGCCGATGGGGGCGATGTCGAAGTCGACCAGCTCCGTGCGGAAGTTGTTGTAGGTGCCGAAGGTTACTGGGAGCCGGATCTGTCCCAAGGAGCTGGATGATCCGCCCCCAACGCCTGAGAAGGGCCGGCTGGGTTGCAGCCGTTCCAGGGGTATGCAGAGGAGGTTGAAGGCCTCGACCGAGAGCATGCTGAGGCCCGCACCGCCATCGATGAGAGTTCTGGTGACGGCCACCTGGCAGATGGTGGGGGTGCACAGCATGGGGAGCGCACCCGAGCAGGCCGAGTTGGAGGGGTGGTCCTCCGAGCTGAAGGTCAGGCCGGCCTTGGACGCCGCCCGGTCCGGGAGAGCCCCCTGCCGCGTGGAAGCGGCGCTGACCCGGCGGATGAACGGCTTGACGTGGTTACTTGTAGGCGGCGCCTGCGAGCCGCCCAGGAGGGCCGCGACGACCGGGGGTGTTGGTGTAGCGCGATGGGCGGGGAAGAGGCTGCGGGGCTCTTCCCAAGAGGCCACGAGGTTGCCGGCAGGTGGAGCAGCCATGGGCACGGAGCGCCGGTGAGGGCCATGGGGAGCCAGTTGGCCATGACCCTATCGTCACCTCCAGCTTCGAGGGGGGCCTCCTCGCTCGCCGGCAAGAAGGCCAGCGGATCTGTCGCGCCGCCGTAGCGCGGCGGCGTCGTTGGCCTGAACTTGTCCGGCCACCGTACCCGTTGCAGGGCTGGGGCCAGGGCTCGGAGCCCCCTGGCCCCCGTGTTGGCGCCGGCGGCCGGAGCGGGCGACGCGCTACTCATCGCAGGCAGGTCGGTGGTGGCGGAAGGGGAAAACTCCGGTGCACCCCTACCTGGCGCGCCAAATGTCGGATTGGGTTCCGGCAGACCCTTGAGGTTCGAACACTGGGGTGCGCGCGGATTTCGCCTTCCTACCTACCTGCACCCCTCCGCCTCGCTAAGATCTAAGCTATGGAAAGAACAACACAAGACACAGGGTTTATACTGGTTCGGGCCACCGTTGTGGTGTAATACCCTACTCCAGTGTGTGGTGTGGTGGATTGCCTCTTGGGGCTGATGATGATGAACAATACAAGGAAGAACAGCCTCGCGAGGGTCTGTTCTTGGCTGGGGCGATGAACTGCTGGGAGGAGTTCAGTCCCTTCTCTCTCTCTCTCTCTCTCTCCGGTCTCTCCCTCTCTATGTGGGTGGCTGGTTCCTATTTATAGAGGCCCTGGTCCTCTTCCCAAATATCGAGCGGGAAGGGAGCCAACAATGGCGGGCTAATTTGAAGGGGGACAGCTAGTACCAGCTATCCTGACAAAAGTAGTCTTCGCCTGCACAAAGCTCTGGTGGTGACGCCGTCTTGGGCTCCAATGACCTCCGTCTTGCAGTCCTGCTGGTCTTGGTCTTGTTGCACCGAAATGGCAACCTTTGCCTGATGCCTTGGTACTCCGCGGCTGCGCTTGCCCCCTTTGCACCAAAGAGGAAAGGAGGACACTGCGCGGGCTGGCACCCGCCTGGCGCCCTTGGTCGTCATTGGCTTGCGTCACGGGCACCTCGTGAGGTACCTCGCCTTGATCTCTCTGCCTCCTCGCGAGCCTGCCTGATGAGGCCGTGCCTGAGGAAGCTCCGCATCGTCCGCCCCGCGAGGTTTGGCCCCTCGCGAGGGTCTTGGGCCTGTGTTGGTGAAGATGGGCCGTGCTGGGCCCCCCTTTGGGCCATGCCGCAGGCAGGCAAGTTTGGGGACCCCCGTTCCCAGAACGCCGGCAGTTGCATGATGACATGATGCAATGCACATGATTCAAGGATGAATGCAGCTAACCAAACAAAACACATGACAAAACTCAAAAAACATGGAAGGCGTATGAATCTCCGGTCATGGGGCGTCACACTATCCCACCAGGGCCATCACCCATGAAGGACTTGACTCACTAGGGTAGATCTTCTCGGAGTAGGCGTTCTCCTTGCCCGTACAAACTCCTTGGTTCAACTCCACAATCTTGACGGAGGCTCCCAAGTGACACCTAACCAATCTAGGAGACACCACTCTCCAAAAGGTAATAGACGGTGTGTTGATGATGAACTCCTTGCTCTTGTGCTTCAAATGATAGTCTCCCCAACACTCAACTCTCTCTCATAGGATTGGATTTGGTAGAAAGATGATTTGAGTGGAAAGCAACTTGGGAAGGCTAGAGATCAAGATTTATGTGGTTGGAATGGAATATCTTGACCTCAACACAAGTGTAGGTGGTTCTCTCTCAAAAAATGTGTGGAAGTGTAGGCATTCTGATGGCTCTCTCCATGAATGAAGAGTGGGTGGAGGGGTATATATAGCCTCCACACAAAATCTAACCGTTACACACAATCACAAACTCGGTGGGACCGAATCTAAAACTCGGTCAGACCGATTTGTTCAAATGTGACCGTTAGGATTTTCGGTGGGACCGACATGTCAACTCGGTGGGACCGATTCCATTAGGGTTAGGGCATAACGTAATCTCGGTGAGACCGATTACACAAACTCGGTGGGACCGATTTTGGTAATAGACAAACAGAGAGTTGGTCAGGCAAACTCGGTGGGACCGATTCGCTCATCTCGGTTAGACCGAAACGTTACGAAGGGGAAACAGAGAGTTTGCATTGCAATCTCGGTGGGACCGATCGCTCATCTCGTTGGACCGAAATGTTACAAAGGGAAACAGAGAGTTTGCAATCCCATCTCGGTGAGACCGAGATCCCTATCGGTGAGACCGAATGACTAGGGTTTGGCAGTGGCTATGTCAAGTGAACTCGGTGGCGCCGGATAGAATATTTCGGTGGGGCCGAGTTTGACTTTTGGTTTGGGACATATGTGGATATGAGAAAGTGGTTGAGGGTTTTGGAGCATATCACTAAGCATTTTGAGCAAGTAACCATTAAGCAACACCTCATCCCCTTTTAATAGTATTGGCTTTTCCTATGGACTCAATGTGATCTTGGATCACTAAAAAAATGTAGAGTCTTGCTTTGAGCTTGAGCCAATTTTTGTCCTTAGCATTTTGAGGGGTCCACTTTCTAATCCATGCCATGCCAATCATTGAGCTTTCCTGAAATTAATCTTTAATAGCATTAGTCAATGAGCTATATGTTGTTAGGAATTACCAAAACCACCCGGGGATAGTTGCACTTTCATCCCCCTTTTTGGATTGATGACATATCAGGGAGTCGAAAGCTTGACAAAAACCAAAGTGAGAGTGAGAGATTGAAGCATACAAGGGTCCGTCGGATTTCCCGAGGAGGAGGGGAGGGGGTGGGGTGGGGTGGGGATAGAGGCAAAGTTCCCCTAAATTTGTGGGTGAATATTTGTGTAAGATTGCTTTTGAAATGTCAAAGAGTGCACGAGAGGGGGTCGATGGTAGGTTTGTGCCCATGGGGTGGTAGTGTTCCATGTATACCATCCCTTGGTGGGCCCCGCCGTGAGAATTGGAATAGAAGTGAGTGAGGAGGTGCCAGTGGGTCGCAGGCCCCAAGCCAAGTGGATGATCATAATATTGAGATGATGAGAAGTGATAGGTCATTCCAACCAGGCAATTAGTGAGATATGAATCAAACATTGGATCATGTTAAATCTTACCACAGATATTAGGGGAGCATAAAGGTAATGCCTCAGCCCAATTCAAAAATAAGAATTCAACAACCAAAAGCCAAGAGAGTTTAAAAAGAGAAACTTCTTTGTTGAAGAGCGCCTCTCGGTCGCATTTTAGTAAAGGGCCATCGGAGCCTTATACTGTATGATAATAGTTCTACCAGCCGCCGAATGTTGGCGAGTCGAAAGCACACATCGCATAAGACGTTTTTGGTTGGGTTTTAGAAAAAAATGGGCACTTGAGTGCGCCTTATACGATCTTTCTTCAGGTTTGGTCCTTCCGGAGAATGGCCCGGGAAGAAGGCGAATGCCTGTGAAGCCTGTGAACGCGTTTTGGAAAAGGCCCGGAGCCTGTGAAGAAGGCGAATGCCTGTGAAGCTGTCGCGTTTTGGAAAAAGGCCCGGAGCCTGTGAAGAAGGCCAACGCCTGTGAAGCTCGCCGCCCGTGACACTCTCACGTAATAATGAGTTGGGGGCTGTACACGCCCCGGAGTCTCAGGAGCGCCGGCCTCAGGCCCTGGGGCTCCCTCCCACGCCTAGTGGCAGCACTTAGCTCCACGCTGGTGAGAAGACGTTGAAGACTAGATTAGGTGCCGGACACGGCATTTCATTTGCTTTCCGCAGTTGGCTTGTTCCTTCTCATTCGAAGTTTTATTGAAGTTGTTGCTGTCTTTGGCTTGTGGTTCTTCGACTTTTCACTCTCCTGCCTCGGTTTCTCTTATGCAAGGCCTCGCGAGGGGGGGGGGGGACTGTCGAGCGCCCTCGCGAGTGTTCCCATTCTAGTCGTTCAAAGGGTTCGCGACCTGGGTCCATTACAGGAGCACCCCTTCAGTCCGTGCCCCACGGACATCGCGACACGAACACGGGACCTGGGTCGATCGCCCCCCCATGGCAGGGGCCGGGAACTATCCACCCGCGGGCACATAGCCGGAAGTCACGATAACGGAAGCAAAATGATGATTAACGGCAATATCCCAAACACGCCCCTGCGGGGCTCCACACTACTGTCTTTTTTACGCAGGAAAACAGGAAAAGAAAGAACAGATCAGGTGCAGCTCGCCTCACACCGGCCTACAGGGAAGACTCGAGCCGCCTCCGGGGCTCAGGCATACTCCCTCTCGCGCTTCACCGGGGCGCGACGGCGGGCGGACATGCTACCACCCCCCAAGCAGATGCGACGGCGTGGAGGCTGACCGCGGCCACCGCCTGAAGAAGAACCGGAGAACCTTGGGGAGCCCCAAGCGCCGCCGGTCATGCGAGCGCTGTCTTCCCCATCATCGCCGGAGCTGGGTTCCCGGCCGCGGTCGTCGTCCTTGGGGCAGCACCCTGTGCGGCGACCATCTTCTCCAAACACCCTCACGTAGAGGGTAGCAACACCGTCAAATTTGAAGTGCGGGGTGCAGCGATGGCTCAGGCCACGGGCGCGGGCAAACGTCTGCCAACCGCGGGCCAGGGCCAGGATCCCGGCTGCGGAGACCTCCAACGAAACCCATGAGGCCCGGCTGCAACAGCCGTCGGCCTGAAGCCAGAGGCCGCCCAGAGCGCCGGCCGGAAGCTCGCCGAGGAGGAAGCGAGGGAGCGGAAGCCGGGTGCTAGTCGGCTCCGCCGACCACACGACGAACTCCGGCAGCACCTCTGCAGCGCGAAAGCGCGGTCTAGGGGGATGCGCGACAGGAGCGCGCACCCCGGCCGCGGCAATCTGCCCGTCGCCACGTTGGAAATCGTCTCCATGGCCGCTGGGAGCTACCGTGGAGGTCACAGGATATTTGCGAGGGCGTCCTCGGCCGCGCTTGGGCGGGGGAGAGGCAGGCTCAACCTGGTGAGCCTTCCCCTTCTCTGCGGCCAAGAACCTCCTCGACGGAGCCATGAAGAAGAAGGAGAAGCAAGGGGGGATGAACTGGAAGGGCGCATGCCATTCCGTACTTATGGCCGGCGAAGGCCAACCGTCGACCTCCATGATTGCAGGTAATCATGACCCGCTTTGCATGGAGGGACTAGTCCAATCCGTGCGGTTGCCGAGGCGCCATGGGGAAGTGGAGACGCCCACGTCCAATCAACCGCCACGCGGCGCCCAAGGCCGCAGGCTGTTAGGGCCCGCGGCGCTTCGCTCTTGCCCTTCGCCTCCCTGCACGGCCAAGTCCGGGCGCGCCTTGGGCCCGGGGGCTACTGTCGGCGTTCTGGGAACGGGGGTCCCCAGACTTGCCTACCTGCGGCCTGCGGCATGGCCAAAGGGGGGCCCAGCATGGCCCATCTTCACCAACACAGGCCCAAGACCCTCGCGAGGGGCCAAGCCTCGCGGGGTGGACGATGCGGAGCTTCCTCAGGCACGGCCTCATCAGGCAGGCTCGCGAGGAGGCGGAGAGATCAAGGCGGGGGACCTCACGAGGTGCCCGTGACGCAAGCCATGACGACCCAAGGGCGTCAGGCGGGTGCCAGCCCGCACAGCGTCCCCCTTTCCTGTTTGGTGCAAAGGGAGCAAGCGCAGCCGCGGAGTACCGAGGCATCAGGCAAAGGTTGCCATTTCGGTGCAACAAGACCAAGACCAGGAGGACTGCAAGATGGAGGTCATTGTGGAGCCCAAGGCGGTGTCACCACCAGAGCTTTGTGCATGCGAAGACTACTTTTGTCAGGATAGCTGGTACTAGCTGTCCCCCTTCAAATTAGCCCGCCATTGTTGGCTCCCTTCCCGCTCGATATTTGGGAAGAGGACCAGCCACCCACAGAGTAGGGGAGAGACGACGGAAGACGGAGGGAGAGAGAGAGAAGGGTGACTGAACTCCTCCCAGCAGTTCATCACCCCAGCCAAGAGCAGACCCTCACGAGGCTGTTCTTCCTTGTATTGTTCATCATCATCATCCCAAGAGGCAATCCACCACACCACACACTAGAGTAGGGTATTACACCACAACGGTGGCCCGAACCAGTATAAACCTTGTGTCATTTGTGTTGTTCTTTCCATCGCTTAGATCTTAGCAAGGCGGAGGGGTGCAGGTAGGTAGGAAGCAAAATCTCCACGCGCACCCCAGTGTTCGAACCTCAAGGGTCTGCCAGAACCCGAAATCCGACAGCAACCCATTTTAAAACTCAACTAAATAAATTGCATGCATCTTCGGTCCATTTAAATCAAGGGAATTCACATGGTGATTCTCTTAATGACATATCCTCCCAATAGTATGGAGCTATATAAAAATATTCCATTCATGTGGAAATACCTTCATACACTTTGTCCCATGCATCATCTCCTTCTCCTTTCCTTCTATTTCCTGTCTTTTGCAAGTCCCACTTACCCCTTCTCTACTAATGTCTATTCTTCTCCTATAAATTCTAGACCGTGCCACGACCACCTCCTCCAATTTTCGGATCCTTTGGACTTGTTTTGGTTGGATTCAAAAATGGCTCAAGTTTGAATCTAATCCAAGCTTGAATTATTTTTCTCTCCTGGAAAATGCCCAAACAAGTTTATTCAAATCGTTCATAATTCCTCGAGTCTAGAAATATTCTCACTTCATTCAAATTCTTCCCCAACATCCCTGAACTTTTCCCTTTTGACGACTGTCTATTTATGCACAGTATTAAAAGAGAAAAGGGAAATCAGAGTAGAGAGGGAGAGAAGAAGCCCAGCAGCCGCATGCCACTAGGCCAGGCCGGCCCACCAAACCCCTTGAGGACCATCCCTTTCTAACCCTAGCGATCAGTTGCCCGATCCTCATTTCCCTCGTTCCCTCACCTCGTTCACCCTCCGCCACCACTCACACATACGCTCACAGCTAGCGCGAGTAGGTAGGCCCGCGCTATCCGAGATTCCTTCTCTCTTC
>NC_053023.1:245227916-245240831 GCF_003073215.2 Triticum urartu | reverse complement strand
CAAGGGACACGAAGTTTTACCCAGGTTCGGGCCCTCTCGATGGAGGTAAAACCCTACGTCCTGCTTGATTAATATTGATGATATGGGTAGTACAAGAGTAGATCTACCACGAGATCAGAGAGGCTAAACCCTAGAAGCTAGCCTATGGTATGATTGTTGTTCTGTATGTTGTCCTACGGACTAAAACCCTCCGGTTTATATAGACACCGGAGAGGGTTAGGGTTACACAAAGTCGGTTACAATGGTAGGAGATCTACATATCCGTATCACCAAGCTTGCCTTCCACACCAAGGAAGGTCCCTTCAGGACACGGGACGATGTCTTCAATCTTGTATCTTCATAGTCCAGGAGTCCGACTGAAGGTATAGTCCGGCCATCCGGACACCCCCTAATCCAGGACTCCCTCAGTAGCCCCTGAACCAGGCTTCAGTGACGACGAGTCCGGCGCGCAGATTGTCTTCGGCATTGCAAGGCAGGTTCCTCCTCCAAGTACTTCATAGAAGATTTTGAACACAAAGATAGTGTCCGGCTCTACAAAATAAGTTTCCACATATTTCCATAGAGAGAATAATATTTTCACAAATATAATCCGCTGACGTATTCCGTAGTGTGATGCACCATGACCAAGCCTTTATTCGAATCGTTTCACTATCCCACCTCAGTGCGGCATGCGAGGCGGTTTCCTTGGCACGTCTTGTTAAAGCAGAGATCGTGTCCCCTTATTCCGGGATTCTCATCAATATGGGCATGGGTAACCCAACCGCGCCATTGATTACGGCACTTGGAGATAAGCGAGTTTTACCAGGCTGGTGGGGACACGTAGTTGCGTCCACCCATATAAGGGGATAAGGATCCACCTTTTCACCTACGCCTTCTTCCTCCTTCGCCTATACATTTTCACGCACTCGAGCTCCAGCGCCCAAGTCCGCACTCCCCACCTCAACCTTCTCCAGCCATGTCCGGAGCGGGAGGCAAGTGGATGGTCTCCTCCGTTATGGAGGGACACATAAAAAAACCGAGGAAGGCCGGATACTTGTCTAATGACATCGCTCACCGGCTTCCCGAAGAGGGGCAGCTCCTCCCCACCCCAAGGCCCCATGAGAGGGTAGTGTTCCTTCCCCACTTCCTCCGCGGACTGGGCTTTCCCATCCACCCATTCGTCCGGGGACTCATGTTCTACTACGGCCTGGATTTCCATGATCTGGCCCTGAATTTCATCCTCAACATCTCGGCGTTTATCGTTGTGTGCGAGGCTTTCCTCTGCATCCACCCCCATTTCGGCCTATGGCTCAAGACTTTCAATATCAAGCCAAAGGTGGTGCGCGGCAACCAGGCGGAGTGCGGAGGCGCCATGGTGGGCAAGATGCCCAACGTCTTATGGCTCGAGGGCTCCTTTGTGGAGACCCTAAAGGGGTGGCAATCGGGGTGGTTTTACATCACCGAGCCGCGCGACCCTAAGTGGGTCGCAGCCCCCGCGTTCCGGTCCGGACCCCCAATGCGGCTCACGTCCTGGAAAGAGACGGGCCTGTCGTGGGGCAGAAAAGGAGAGGTGACTGGACTGCAAACATGCATCCAAACCCTGGTGGACAAGCAGCTCACGCTTGTCAACGTAGTCCAGGTCATGCTCATCCGCCGGATCCTCCCGTGTCAACAACGGGCCTTCAATCTGTGGGAGTTCAACCCGGCGCATCACCGAACTCTAAACAGGCTCTTCGACATGACGTACGAAGACGTCTGGAAGGTGCTTTTCAAGGGCGCCGAGGCTCCCGCATCTGCTACCGAGGATCGCGGATGCAGCGCGCAGCGTCACGCCAGCGCGGTAAGTTGTTTGTGCCTTTTACAGGGTATCAGTTTTCCATAGTTTAACTCTATGCGGGATCTAAGCTCCCTTACCTTTGACAGGTTTGGCAGGCGAAGTCCGGACAGATCAACTGTCCGGCTCGTTTGCCCGAAGACCCAGCCGATGCCCGCTTGGCGAAGCTGCTGGTTCCGGCACCCTATGTGGTGCCGGAGAAAAGGCCACGAAGAGGGCCACCGGGACTCGAAAAAGTGCCCGGCGCCAGGAGGTGTCGGGTTCATCATCCGACGGCTCCAAGGCGCAGTCCTCCCGTGAAGACGATGAGGAGGAAGAAGACACCTCTCCCCCTCCAGCGGGGGAAGGGAAGAAAAGGAAGGCCACCCCAACTGGGGAGGCCAAAGGGTCAAAGAAGGGGAAAACCCTTCCTCCGGACTACTCCACCAACGCCGACGACGGCGAAGAGGAGTGGCCGCTCAGGGCCAAGCCCCTGGCGAAATCGTAAGTATCCGGATACCAGAGTAATTCATAGTATTCCTTTATTGCACGGCTTTCCCTTATGTCGAACATGTTTATGCAGCCCACCCAAGGACCGGCTCGACGCGTCATCGAGCGGTTCACTGGACTCGTCGGATGTGAATTCGCTTCCGACGGCTTCCTCCCCCCACCCTACGAACGACGCCGAAGTGTTGTCCCAACAGCCTCCAAGCCAAGAGGAGGTGGTCCTGGAGGTGCCGCAAGGCGACCTCCCGGACTCCAGGAGTAAAGGGGACAAAACCCCCCAGGGCTCCAAGTCCGTCTCTAGGCCAGACACCGCTCCGGAACCTTCAAAGGTTCCAGAGTCCGGCGGGCGACCTCCTTCCAAGAGGAGCAAGCCCTCTGTGCCGGTGACCCCCGTCCAACCGGAGGCACCGGACAGAGTGTTGGAGGCGCTCAATGGCGCCTCCATCGAGGAGGAGCACCGCACCATTATGAGTGCGGTGGTCCAGAAGGTTCAGTCCGCCAAGAGCGGACTGACTGAAGCTTGTACTAGCCTTTTAACAGGCTTTGAGGTAAGTAAAGAATGTGTAAATAATATTACCGCATAGACAGTAGCCCCTGATGCTCTGTTTGGCGTTCGAGAAGAAAAGCCGAATAGAGGATCAAATAAAATTCGCAGGAGTCAAAAAAAGGAGTCAATATGCGTATGCAGGCTTCTCTGCTGGCGTCTGCCGCACTGACTGCGGAAGTGGACACGCTAAAGCAGAACCTCGAGCAGTCCGAGCAAGAGCTCGGGCGTGCCAAGAAGAAGCTCGAGGACAAGGAAGGTAAGAATTACCTTGTTTAACTGTATATAAAAAAGGTGCAATTGCAAAAAATGACAGTATTATCGTGGCTATTGTAGGGGCCACGTCTGAGGTGGCGGCCCTTAAGAAAGTGCTGCTCGAGGTCGAGAAGAGGGTGGCCATGGAGCGCACCGAGCGGGAGAAGTATGAGGCCGAGGTTGGCAAGGTGCGGCAGGAGCTCCAGGCTCTCATGGAAAAACATGAGAGTTTGGAGCTTGACTCAAAGACGCGAGCGTCCGAGCCCGCGGTGGCTATTGAAAATGCCAAGTCTGCCAAGGCCGAATCCTAGAAGACCCTCCAGGAGTTGGATGAGGTGAAAAAGATAGCGGCGGGTAAGGCATTCTTTATGCAAAGCAAACACGTAAACGTAAGTTACTTGTTACTTACCCGAATCCGGAGCTCTCCAGAAGCATTTGCAGATCTTCCCCGTAGCGTGTCCGATGCCGCCGCATTCTATCGAGCCGAGGAAGGCAGCTCGACAGAGAAGGTGTTCTAGTCTCAGTATGCTGAGGCCGGACAACCCGTGCCCCTGAGCGACCAGCTGAAGCAACTAGTCGAGCTCCACAAGGCGGCCGAACAGGCCATGAAGGGCCTCATAGTTCGGTTGTGGCCTAGAGAGGCTCTGCCTGGAAGCTATTTCGGGCTGGTGCGGCGGCTGATGGGGGCCTGTCCAAGGCTCAAAGTCATCAAGCGCTCCGTCTGCATTGAAGGCGCCCGTAGGACCCTTGCCCGTGCTAAGGTGCACTGGGGCAAGCTGGATGCTGAGAAGCTTGTGAAGGATGGGCCACCGCCGGGGAAGGAGCATCACAAGCCCGAGAATTATTATAAGGATGTTCTAAAGGGTGCCTGCCTTATGGCGGATGAATGTTCCAGGGATGTAATTTTTTGAGTAAAACTCGCTTGTTTTATCGTGTGCGCTGAAAACTTGTTCATATGTGCTAAGCAATGCTGTTTGAATTTAAAATATTACCTTTTGTGCGGCTGTTTATCAATTCTGAGAGATGGCGAGTCGTCGGCTTTTGCCCCCGTGCCGCTAGTGCTAGGGTGTTCGGGGATAAACCTGAGCGCTCTTTTTCCCATGTTTGGGTCCTTCGAGGGAGGCGCTCAGCACAACGAACGAGGCAATCAGACTATAATGCGTGAACACTCTCACTTAGCCATAGAATTCTATAATTTTAAATTTCGGCGAAGCCCCTGGTATTCGGAAGACCGAGTTCGGGGCGCTATCCATGCCTTGGCCGGACAGAGCCGACTCCTTGCTCTAAGCGACATAAGTCTTTAGGGACTCAAAAAACCTCTCGAACAGCGACCAGCTCTCGCTTCATCATGACAGTCAATTTTAGCTTTCTCTACTGAGGTGCTCGACCCAACTCAACTGGGGCACAATCGCAGTAGTTCTCCTAGTGCTACCTTAGCCGATATAGCGGAACGTAAGGCACCAAAACATAGGAGCCGGGCAAACCCAACTATTGACCCAACACATGATTCGGAGCCGATGCATATAATGCTATAAGTTCAGGGTGCCACACTTGTTAAAGTGTTTGGACTTCTCACACCATATTGAGGGGTACTAAAGCCCCTAGCGTATTTTGGCCGTACCAAAGTGTACGGGTGCAACATGTTGTTAAGGAACATATATTTGTAAAAAAAAGGTAATGCAAAAATAGACAAAAGCTATGCATTGTTTATTAAAAAGGGCTGCGATCAAAGCAGAACGATACAAATAATGCGATAAGCAAAATGTTGGACTATTTAACATGTCCGTTCCAGGGGCAGGCTGCGAAATGGTATGCGAAACAGGTATACTGCTCGTGATAGAGACCACCTGGGAGTTCCGTAATGAGGCATGGCTTGTCTGCTTCCCTGGTTCTTGCATCATTTGTGCGGTAATTGAAGTGCCGAAGAGGCCTTCCGAAGAATGGAGTCCTGAAAGTAAGATAAAATTAAAAAATCGGCAGCCCCTGGTGCGGTTTAAGCCGTGTTTCGGGCGTGCCGTGATGGTGCCCCTCCCCCTGCACCCATGGTATTTCTAGAGCGTAGTTATGTACGCGAAGCACTGGTGTCACATTTTTGCGAGGGCTGGGGTTGGGGCCGCATTGCTATGCCTGCTCGGAACGTGCCAGGCGGTCTTGCTATAGGTTACTCCGGGCGCGCTTGACGGTGTCCGGACGTTTAATGGCCGGACTGGAGAACTGCCTGGAGAGGCTGCTTTGTACTTCCGCTGCAAGGGCCGCCGTGTGCTCCTCCGTTCGGAGGGAGCGTTTGGTGTTTCCATTGACCGTAATTATTCCTCGAGGGCTTGGCATCTTAAGCTTAAGGTATGTGTAGTGCGGTACCGCATTGAACTTGGCGAATGCGGTTCGCCTGAGTAGTGCGTGATAGCCACTGCGGAATGGGACTATGTCGAAGATTAACTCCTCGCTTCGGAAATTATCCGGAGATCCGAAGACCACTTCAAGTGTGACTGAGCCTGTACAGTTGGCCTCTACACCTGGTATTACGCCTTTAAAGGTCATTTTGGTGGGCTTAATCCTTGAGGGATCTATGCCCATTTTCCGCACTGTATCCTGGTAAAGCAGGTTCAGGCTGCTGCCGCCGTCCATAAGGACTCTAGTGAGATGAAATCCGTCAATAATTGGGTCTAGAACCAATGCGGCGAATCCGCCATGACGGGTGCTAGTGGGATGGTCCCTTCGATCAAAGGTGATCAGGCAGGAGGACCATGGGTTGAACTATGGGGCGACTGGCTCTACCGCGTATACGTCCCTTAACGCGCGCTTCCGCTCCCTCTTGGGGATGTGGGTTGCGTATATCATGTTCACCGTCCGCACTTGTGGGGGAAAACCCTTCTGTCCACTGTTGTTCGGTGGCCGGGGCTCTTCGTCATCGTCGCTATGCAGCCCCTTGTCAGTATTTTTGGCATTTAACTTGCCTGCCTGCTTGAACACCCAACAATCCCTGTTGGTGTGATTGGCCGCTTTTCGGGGGTGTCATGTATCTGGCACAAGTGGTCGAGTATTCGGTCCAAACTGGACGGGCCCCTAGGATTTCTTTTGAATGAATTTTTCCGCTGACCAGATTTATAGCCTCTAAGAGCCTGTTTGGGACTGCTCTACTCCTTAAAATTCAGCTCCGCTCCAGAAAACACAAGCCAAACAGGGTAGCTCCACGATATGCCGCTCCGTAAAAAAACTAGAATCTGGGGTACAACTCCTAGTTTTTTATGAAGCTCTTCAGGGGGTGCTCCAAAAAACTCTAGAAGCTGGAGTTAGGTGGAAATTACCCACCACTGCCACCAGTAAGTGGATACCCCTTCGTTTTCCCCCCTCAACCAATCAAATAGTTCCTTTCCACCAAATTTCTCGTTCTTGAAGCTGGAGCTAGATGACAGCCAAACATTCTCTTTGGTAGTACTACAACTTCTAGATGGAATTTCTCCAGAGTGAATTTAGTGAAGCGAAACCGATTTTTATGAAGTGGAGTAGTCCCAAACAGGCCCTAAATCCGGCATTAACTGCCGTATCCTCAGCATTGTCGCCGTTAATGCGGCGCTTCTGCTTGTTGCGACGCGACCTGCCACTATTGTCCCTGGTATCCGAATTACCAGGGTTCTTGGTCATATTGTTGCTACGAGCAAGCCAGCTGTCTTCTCCCGCGCAAAAGCGGGTCATGAGTGTCGTGAGTGCTGCCATAGATTTTGGCTTTTCCTGTCCAAGGTGCCGGGCAAGCCACTCGTCACGGATGTTGTGTTTGAAGGCTGCTAGGGCCTCTACGTCCGGATAGTCGACTATTTGATTTTTCTTTGTTAGGAACCGTGTCCAGAATTGCCTGGCCGATTCCTCTGGCTGCTAAATTACGTGGCTTAGGTCATCGGCGTCTGGTGGTCGCACATAAGTGCCCTGGAAATTGTCGAGGAATGCGGCTTCCAGGTCCTCCCAATAACCGATTGATTCTGCTGGCAAGCTGTTAAGCCAATGCCGAGCTGGACCTTTAAGCTTGAGTGGGAGGTATTTGATGGCGTGGAGATCACCGCCACGGGCCATGTGGATATGAAGGAGATAATCCTCGATTCATACCGCAGGATCTGTTGTGCCATCATATGATTCGATGTTTACGGGTTTGAAACCCTCGGGGATTTGATGATCGATTACTTCGTCTGTGAAGCATAGTGGGTGTGTGGCGCCTCTGTACTGGGCTATATCACGACGTAGCTCCAATGAGCTTTGTCTACTGTGTTTGGCCCTGCCGGATTTGTGTCCGGCGTGACGGTTACCGTCTCGAGTCGTGGGGCGCCCACGCGATCTGTAGATCGATCTTGTTTGCCTTGCCTTGTCCTCCAATATATCTCGCAGGTCAGGCGCATTTTCCCATGCCTTGGTACGAGGTGCGACTTGAGTGGAGGGCCGAGAGGCCTCTTTGTCGCGTCCACGAGCTGGCCGGTCGGCCGTATCAAGTGTTGGTGATGTAGGTTTAAGTGCTTCCTCCTCTAATCAAGGTAGCAACCTGCGCTTTGGGTAGCTCTTGGAGGGGCGTTCGAGTTTATGCTCTTCAGCCGCAAGGACTTCAGTCCATCTGTCGACTAGCAAATCTTGATCAGCTCTAAGCTGTTGCTGTTTTTTCTTGAGGCTTCTTGCCGTGGCCATAAGCCTGCATTGAAAACGCTCTTGCTCAACGGGATCCTCTGGCACGACGAATTCGGCGTCGTCGAGGCTTGCCTCGTCTTCGGAGGGAGGCGTATAATTATCGTCCTCGACCTCTCTGTCTGCCGCTCCCTCATGAGGGCTGGCTTCTCCATCCTCCTGTGCTGAATCTTGCTGGAGGGGGTTTTCTTCGGCACTCTCTAGAGTATTATTATCTCCCGTGCCGGAATCTCCATGTTTGCTTTGGCGGGATTTTGAGCGGCGCCGCTGACGCTGGCGCTTAGGCTGTTTCTTGGAGGGGTCATCCTCCGCTGTTCCATCGCCATCTCCTTCTTTTGGGGTGTCCACCATGTATATGCCATACGACGAGGTGGCTTTCTAGGGCCCAATAGGCACTGGTTCTTCATCGTCTCCTGCATCGGTGTCCATACCGGCGATGTCTTCGGAGTCGAAGTCGAGCATGTCGGTTAAATCGTCGACAGTGGCTACAAAGTGGGTGGTGGGTGGGGTTTGAATTTCTTCATCGTCCGTATCCCAACCTTGCTGACCATAGTCCGGCCAGGGCTCTCCTGATAAAGAGAGAGACTTTAGTGTCTTCAGAATATCGCCGAAAGGCGAGTGATGAAAGATGTCCGCGGCAGTAAACTCCATGATAGGCGCCCAATCGGATTCGATCGGTAGGGGCGCGAAGGGTTCGGAGTCCGGAGAGGAGACCGGTTCCTTGGAGTCACGAGTCTCACGGAGTGCAGGGCTGGTGTTCGGCTCGATCGCCGTTGGGATCGCAGCCCCCGAGGCGGCGTCCAACCACCCATCCTCGATCGGCGCAGTTGGCTCCGAATTAAGGGTCGAAGCTGATGCGGGTGCGGCCTCTAGGGCACTGTTCGGCGGCAGAGCTAGATCATGCTCGACGTGACAGTGCGGCAGAGCTAGATCAAGTCCCCGTGGATGTCTGCCGTGTAGTTTAAACTTCCAAATCTGACCTGACGGCCAGGGGCATAGCTTTCGATCTTCTCCAGATGGCCAAGTGAATTGGCCCGCACAACGAAGCCGCCGAAGACGAAGATCTGTCCGAGGAGGAAGGTCTCACCCTGGACTGCATCGCTATTGATGATCGTAGGAGCCATCAAGCCTAACAGCGACGACATAGAGGAACTCTCAATGAAAGCACCAATGTCGGTGTCAAAACCGGTAGATCTCGGGTAGGGGGTCCCAAACTGTGCGTCTAGGCCGGATGGTAACAGGAGACAAGGGACACGAAGTTTTACCCAGGTTCGGGCCCTCTTGATGGAGGTAAAACCCTACGTCTTGCTTGATTAATATTGATGATATGGGTAGTACAAGAGTAGATCTACCACGAGATCGGAGAGGCTAAACCCTAGAAGCTAGCCTATGGTATGATTGTTGTTCTGTATGTTGTCCTATGGACTAAAACCCTCCGGTTTATATAGACACCGGAGAGGGTTAGGGTTACACAAAGTCGGTTACAATGGTAGGAGATCTACATATCCGTATCGCTAAGCTTGCCTTCCACGCTAAGGAAAGTCCCTTCCGAACACGGGACGAAGTCTTCAATCTTGTATCTTCATAGTCCAGGAGTTCGACTGAAGGTTTAGTCTGGCCATCCGGACACCCCCTAATCCAGGACTCCCTCAATTACCGATCCAGGGATGACACTGAACACAGAGATTTGACCGTCTGAGGTCAAATTGCTACAAGATGGTATCAAAGCAGGTTCCTCCTCCAAGTACTTCATAGAAGATTTTGAACACAAAGATAGTGTCCGGCTCTACAAAATAAGTTTCCACATATTTCCATAGAGAGAATAATATTTTCACAAATATAATCCGCTGACGTATTCCGTAGTGTGATGCACCATGACCAAGCCTTTATTCGAATCGTTTCACTATCCCACCTCAGTGCGGCATGCGAGGCGGTTTCCTTGGCACGTCTTGTTAAAGCAGAGATCGTGTCCCCTTATTCCGGGATTCTCATCAATATGGGCATGGGTAACCCAACCGCGCCATTGATTACGGCACTTGGAGATAAGCGAGTTTTACCAGGCTGGTGGGGACACGTAGTTGCGTCCACCCATATAAGGGGATAAGGATCCACCTTTTCACCTACGCCTTCTTCCTCCTTCGCCTATACATTTTCACGCACTCGAGCTCCAGCGCCCAAGTCCGCACTCCCCACCTCAACCTTCTCCAGCCATGTCCGGAGCGGGAGGCAAGTGGATGGTCTCCTCCGTTATGGAGGGACACATAAAAAAACCGAGGAAGGCCGGATACTTGTCTAATGACATCGCTCACCGGCTTCCCGAAGAGGGGCAGCTCCTCCCCACCCCAAGGCCCCATGAGAGGGTAGTGTTCCTTCCCCACTTCCTCCGCGGACTGGGCTTTCCCATCCACCCATTCGTCCGGGGACTCATGTTCTACTACGGCCTGGATTTCCATGATCTGGCCCTGAATTTCATCCTCAACATCTCGGCGTTTATCGTTGTGTGCGAGGCTTTCCTCTGCATCCACCCCCATTTCGGCCTATGGCTCAAGACTTTCAATATCAAGCCAAAGGTGGTGCGCGGCAACCAGGCGGAGTGCGGAGGCGCCATGGTGGGCAAGATGCCCAACGTCTTATGGCTCGAGGGCTCCTTTGTGGAGACCCTAAAGGGGTGGCAATCGGGGTGGTTTTACATCACCGAGCCGCGCGACCCTAAGTGGGTCGCAGCCCCCGCGTTCCGGTCCGGACCCCCAATGCGGCTCACGTCCTGGAAAGAGACGGGCCTGTCGTGGGGCAGAAAAGGAGAGGTGACTGGACTGCAAACATGCATCCAAACCCTGGTGGACAAGCAGCTCACGCTTGTCAACGTAGTCCAGGTCATGCTCATCCGCCGGATCCTCCCGTGTCAACAACGGGCCTTCAATCTGTGGGAGTTCAACCCGGCGCATCACCGAACTCTAAACAGGCTCTTCGACATGACGTACGAAGACGTCTGGAAGGTGCTTTTCAAGGGCGCCGAGGCTCCCGCATCTGCTACCGAGGATCGCGGATGCAGCGCGCAGCGTCACGCCAGCGCGGTAAGTTGTTTGTGCCTTTTACAGGGTATCAGTTTTCCATAGTTTAACTCTATGCGGGATCTAAGCTCCCTTACCTTTGACAGGTTTGGCAGGCGAAGTCCGGACAGATCAACTGTCCGGCTCGTTTGCCCGAAGACCCAGCCGATGCCCGCTTGGCGAAGCTGCTGGTTCCGGCACCCTATGTGGTGCCGGAGAAAAGGCCACGAAGAGGGCCACCGGGACTCGAAAAAGTGCCCGGCGCCAGGAGGTGTCGGGTTCATCATCCGACGGCTCCAAGGCGCAGTCCTCCCGTGAAGACGATGAGGAGGAAGAAGACACCTCTCCCCCTCCAGCGGGGGAAGGGAAGAAAAGGAAGGCCACCCCAACTGGGGAGGCCAAAGGGTCAAAGAAGGGGAAAACCCTTCCTCCGGACTACTCCACCAACGCCGACGACGGCGAAGAGGAGTGGCCGCTCAGGGCCAAGCCCCTGGCGAAATCGTAAGTATCCGGATACCAGAGTAATTCATAGTATTCCTTTATTGCACGGCTTTCCCTTATGTCGAACATGTTTATGCAGCCCACCCAAGGACCGGCTCGACGCGTCATCGAGCGGTTCACTGGACTCGTCGGATGTGAATTCGCTTCCGACGGCTTCCTCCCCCCACCCTACGAACGACGCCGAAGTGTTGTCCCAACAGCCTCCAAGCCAAGAGGAGGTGGTCCTGGAGGTGCCGCAAGGCGACCTCCCGGACTCCAGGAGTAAAGGGGACAAAACCCCCCAGGGCTCCAAGTCCGTCTCTAGGCCAGACACCGCTCCGGAACCTTCAAAGGTTCCAGAGTCCGGCGGGCGACCTCCTTCCAAGAGGAGCAAGCCCTCTGTGCCGGTGACCCCCGTCCAACCGGAGGCACCGGACAGAGTGTTGGAGGCGCTCAATGGCGCCTCCATCGAGGAGGAGCACCGCACCATTATGAGTGCGGTGGTCCAGAAGGTTCAGTCCGCCAAGAGCGGACTGACTGAAGCTTGTACTAGCCTTTTAACAGGCTTTGAGGTAAGTAAAGAATGTGTAAATAATATTACCGCATAGACAGTAGCCCCTGATGCTCTGTTTGGCGTTCGAGAAGAAAAGCCGAATAGAGGATCAAATAAAATTCGCAGGAGTCAAAAAAAGGAGTCAATATGCGTATGCAGGCTTCTCTGCTGGCGTCTGCCGCACTGACTGCGGAAGTGGACACGCTAAAGCAGAACCTCGAGCAGTCCGAGCAAGAGCTCGGGCGTGCCAAGAAGAAGCTCGAGGACAAGGAAGGTAAGAATTACCTTGTTTAACTGTATATAAAAAAGGTGCAATTGCAAAAAATGACAGTATTATCGTGGCTATTGTAGGGGCCACGTCTGAGGTGGCGGCCCTTAAGAAAGTGCTGCTCGAGGTCGAGAAGAGGGTGGCCATGGAGCGCACCGAGCGGGAGAAGTATGAGGCCGAGGTTGGCAAGGTGCGGCAGGAGCTCCAGGCTCTCATGGAAAAACATGAGAGTTTGGAGCTTGACTCAAAGACGCGAGCGTCCGAGCCCGCGGTGGCTATTGAAAATGCCAAGTCTGCCAAGGCCGAATCCTAGAAGACCCTCCAGGAGTTGGATGAGGTGAAAAAGATAGCGGCGGGTAAGGCATTCTTTATGCAAAGCAAACACGTAAACGTAAGTTACTTGTTACTTACCCGAATCCGGAGCTCTCCAGAAGCATTTGCAGATCTTCCCCGTAGCGTGTCCGATGCCGCCGCATTCTATCGAGCCGAGGAAGGCAGCTCGACAGAGAAGGTGTTCTAGTCTCAGTATGCTGAGGCCGGACAACCCGTGCCCCTGAGCGACCAGCTGAAGCAACTAGTCGAGCTCCACAAGGCGGCCGAACAGGCCATGAAGGGCCTCATAGTTCGGTTGTGGCCTAGAGAGGCTCTGCCTGGAAGCTATTTCGGGCTGGTGCGGCGGCTGATGGGGGCCTGTCCAAGGCTCAAAGTCATCAAGCGCTCCGTCTGCATTGAAGGCGCCCGTAGGACCCTTGCCCGTGCTAAGGTGCACTGGGGCAAGCTGGATGCTGAGAAGCTTGTGAAGGA
>NC_053023.1:245216862-245226916 GCF_003073215.2 Triticum urartu | reverse complement strand
GGCAAAGGAGGAAGAGGGCGTGGATGAAAAGGTGGATCCTTATCCCCTTATATGGGTGGACGCGACTATGCGTCCCCACCAGCCTGGTAAAACTCGCTTATCTCCCAAGCGCCGTAATCAATGGCGCGATTGGGTTACCCACACCCGTATTGATGAGAATCCCGGAATAAGGGGACACGATCTCTGCTTTAACAAGACGTGCCAAGGAAACCACCTCGCTAAATGCGCTGAGGTGGGACAATAAAGTGATTCGAATAAAGACTTGGCCGTAGTGTGATGTCACGCTACGGAATACGTCAGTAGATTAGATTTGTGTAAATATTATTCTCTCTATGGCAATATGTGGAAACTGGTTTTGCAGAGCCGGACACTACCTTTGTGTTCAAAATCTTCTATGAAGTACTTGGAGGAGGAACCCGCCTTGCAATGTCGAAGACAATCTGCGCGCCGGACTCGTCATCATTGAAGCCTGGTTCAGGGGCTACTGAGGGAGTCCTGGATTAGGGTGTGTCTGGATGGCCAGACTATACCTTCGGCCGGACTCCTGGACTATGAAAATACAAGATTGAAGACTCCGTCCCGTGTCCGGAAGGGACTTTCCTTGGCGTGGAAGGCAAGCTTGGCGATACGGATATGTAGATCTCCTACCATTGTAACCGACTCTGTGTAACCCTAGCCCTCTCTGGTGTCTATATAAACCGGAGAGTTTTAGTCCATAGGACGGCCAACAATCATACCATAGGCTAGCTTCTAGGGTTTAGCCTCTCTGATCTCGTGGTAGATCTACTCTTGTACTACCCATATCATCAATATTAATCAAGTAGGACGTAGGGTTTTACCTCCATCCAGAGGCCCGAACCTGGGTAAAACATCGTGTCCCCTGCCTCCTGTTACCATCCGGCCTAGACGCACAGTTCGGGACCCCCTACCCGAGATCCGCCGGTTTTGACACCGACAGGCGGTGAAGTCAAACTTGGGAGCATCGTCTTGGAGCTTGTCGGGCATGGACATCATGGTGGTACTAGCCTCATGCTCATTCTCATGGAGCTTGGTCATCGTGAAGTGAGCTTGGGGTGGAGAAGCTTTAGCCTTCATGAGTTCTTGTTCTGCCTTGACAGCACCAATGTAGTTGTCGTCGAGGGACTTGTAGTTCTCAAGGAAGATCGTCTTGGAGATGTTGTTGTGCAATCCCATCATGAAGTGGAACTTCATCGAAATGGGGTCATCCACGCTGGCTCGTCGCAAGGAAATCTTCATCTCCTTGAAGTACTTGTCGATGGACTTGGATCCTTCGATGGTGTTCTCCAATTGGCGTTGAAGTTGTTCTGTGTAGGTTGGAGGCATGAACTCTCGCCGCAAAGCTCTCTTTGTCTTGGGCCAAATCATGTCGTAGCTTTTCGAAGGTGTGTGAAGCCACCATGTGTACGCGTAGCCGTGGAAGTTTCTTGTGGCGCACTTCACTTGATCTCCAGGAGGAACTTGATGTAGCTTGAGGTAGTCGTCCATCAAACGTTCCCACTCGAGATACTCCTCGGGTTCTAGAGTTCCATAGAAATGAATCTCATGGTCGATGTCGAGGTCGCAGTATCTCGTGGAAGTTGCGGACTATAGCTTGGGGAGATTCTCTTGAGCGTAGTCTTGGGGTGCTTGTTGGCGAAGATGTCGTATATCCGAAGGCGAAGATGCCTTGAAGTCAGTTGGCGAAGATGCTAAGGGAGATGGTGAAGTCGATGAGCGGTAGTTGGTGTTAAGCTCTTGACCTTCAGGTTCGTGGTGGTAATGGTTCGATGTCGATGTGATCTTGTCGGAGATGGTAGCTCGGAGGCATGTGCTCTTGAGCGTCTTCTCGAAGATGAGGAAGATCGCTTGTAGGACTTGATGAGATCTTTGATCTCCTCCATTTGAGCATGCATTTTGGTGTCGGTGGAGTTTTTCGTGGCGTCGAACTCGTCGTTGTTGTTGTAGATCGAAGGTGAAATGCCTTGCCTATCCATCACAAGACTTGAGTAGAGGTGATTAGGAAGTGAGATAAACAATACCAAGTTACCTTTTCCCATAGTTGAGGATGTATCCCATTTCACACAATGTGAGATGAAAGAATAGTGGAATTGGTACCGGACTTGTTCACTCACACCTACAAACTAAAGCTTATGGAGTAGCTCGATGAGGATAGTGGCACAAAAATTTAATGTAAAATGTTAGCAAGAGGCAATAATGTTGAAAGAGATCCACAAATTCACAAGTGGAACAAGTAGACCAATAGCAATATGTGGCACACGGAAACACACACACGGATAGATAAATGGGGTCGTGCAACCATGGAATAAGCACAAAATCTGGAATCCACGGAAAACGCTCGTGTTGCACAACTCAAGAGAAACGCTAGCATGATTGCTCAATAGGCAGATACGACACTTGTGCACAACCTATAAGATGCAAAATGTAAGGACGTTCTATACCAAGTATGCTATGTGTATGATGTTCCGGTGCTTTAGCAGAAGATGATCCAAGATGATCGGATATGACAATCTTATATGCAATGTGGTATGGTGCTATGGCTATTGATTACAAGCTTCTTTGCTCTTTCTCTTTTGTTTAAAAGCTTATTCTTTTTTTGTGTATAAGGCCACAATGCGAAATGCACAAACCACGATAGCAATTGGGTATATACGAGAACAATCTTGTGACACAAGGGATGATATGATACCAATATGATATGGTATGTATGCAATGTATGGTGTAGATCACTAATGTGCACAAGTAACGTTACCAGCAATACTCAAATGGCTAGTCTTGATAGGCAAGTGACGCATAATGGGCTAGGGGTTATCAATGCAATGGCAAGGGAAAATACAATGGAGGGATACCACGATACCAAGATGATATAGAGGTTACCGTCGACGGTTTTTCGTTTGTAAGCCATGGACGGATCATGGTGAAGTGGTCAATGTCGATGACAACCTCGTGGCGATGATGAGTGGCGGTGATCTTGATGGAGATACCAAGATGATGGATACTCGTCCCTAAGTAGCCGAAACACCTTAGGAAATGGAAAAAAACCGCGAACTCAAAATCTGAAAATGACAAATGTCAAATGGTGGTAGTGGGAAAGCGGTGGTGGTTGCGGAAGCTCAATGGGATTGCAGAAATGCAACTAGTGGGTTTTGTGAGTAGGCAATGCAGAAATGGAGGGTATGATGGGCAATACACAGTGCTGGAGTTGAAAGCATGGTCCCTAAGTAATCAAAACACCGTAGGAGACACAACTCACAACACAAACAAAAGTGGGTTAAGGTGGGGTGGCGGAAGTGTATGGTGGGCAAGCCTATGCGGAAGTTATGGTGGTGGTTGATGAAGAAGAAATCATCCCTAAGTAGCCTAAACACCTTAGGAGACTCAAATCACAACTCAAACGACCTCAAATGCTATAAGGAACAAAAAGGGTTAGGTTGCGGAAGTCGGTGGTGGTTATGCGGATGATATGGTGGAAGCCCTAGGAAAAGATGCCAAAATTCCAAAAATTTGATGGAGTCAAATGGTGATGGTAGTATTTTTATGGGATGGGGGATGTCAATAGCTTCAAAACGAGCTAAAGAACGTCAAAAACAGACTCTGGATGAATTAGTTATAGACAAAACGGTGAAACGGGGCAGGCTGAATTCCCAGGGGCCGGACATCCGGGATTAGGGGCCGGATATCCGGGGCTGATGTCTAGAACCGTGCGGATTTTATGCTCCAGGAGCCGGATGTCCGGCTGGGGGCCCGGATGTCCGTCTGTATGGCCCAAATGTCCGGTCTGGGGCCAGGATGTCCGGCCCAACGATTCCAGATCTCGTTTGGGGCGGAAATTTTCGAATTGGGGGCGGAAATTGATGATTTCGGGGGCAAAATTTGATGGATTTCATGGATGGAAGGTGGGGAAACTTGGGGTGATGCTAGATCCACTTGAAACCAAGCAAATCCATGGATCAAAATCAACAAAACTTCATCAAACCAACAAATCACAAAAAAATTGGGGGCTATTTTGTGGTGGGGATTTTTGAATTTAGGGCGAAATCAACAAAATTAGGCTAGAAAACAAAGAAGGGAAGCTCCGAAATCGTAATCAACGTGGCTCATGATACCAAGATGATGTAGGGTGGAAACCTATACGGCTGATCTTTTATGAAAGAAGCGGATCCCAACTAAGAACACGAAGAACACGGGGAAGAACGGAGAGAAATCACAAGGGGGAAACACTCAAGAACAAGTCCAATCACACATCCACTAGACAATCAAACACACAAGATCCACAAGGTACATGATGAAAGATACAAGGTAAGGTTCATCTCCATGATGAGATCTTGAGTCCATGAGGGGATCTTCCCGTGAGGGGTCTTGAATCCAAGGTGGATCTTCTCCATAGAGGGGCCGCGGTCTCTCTCTCGTGGAGTAGATCCGTATGGATGAGCAAAGCTCTATCTCAAATGAGCTAATCCTTTGCTGACCCTAACTAGATGGAGGTGGAGGAGTATATATAGTCTAGCCCAGGAAGGGGTTGTCGGCGTTCTGGGAACGGGGGTCCCCAGACTTGCCTGCCTGCGGCCTGCGGCGTGGCTCAAAAGGGGGCCCAGCGCGGCCCATCTTCACCAACACAAACCCAAGACCCTCGCGAGGGGCCAAGCCTCGCGGGGCGGACAACGCGGAGCTTCCTCAGGCACGACCTCATCAGGCTGGCTCACGAGGAGGTGGAGAGATCAAGGCGGGGTACCTCACGAGGTGCCCGTGACGCAAGCCATGACAACCGAGGGCGCCAGGCGGGTGCCAGCCCGCGCAGTGTCCTCCTTTCCTCTTTGGTGCAAGGGGGGCAAGCGCAGCCGTGGAGTACCAAGGCATCAGGCAAAGGTTGCCATTTCGGTGCAATGAGACCAAGACCAGGAGGACTACGAGACGGAGGTCACCGTGGAGCCCAAGACGGCGTCATCACCAGAGCTTTGCGTAGGCGAAGATTACTTTTGTCAGGATAGCTAGTACTAGCTGTCCCCCTTCAAATTAGCCCGCCATTGTTGGCTCCCTTCCCGCTCGATATTTGGGAAGAGGACCAGGGCCCCTATAAATAGGACCGGCCACCCGCTAGACAGGGGAGAGAGGACCGAGGGCAAAAAGAAAGAGAGAGAGAGAGAGAGAGAGAGAGAGAGTGAGAGAAGGGCCACTGGGCTCCTCCCAATAGTTCATCACCCCAGCCAAGAACAGACCCTCGCGAGGCTATTCTTCCTTGTATTGTTCATCATCATCAGCCCAAGAGGCAATCCACCACACCACACACTGGAGTAGGGTATTACACCACAACGGTGGCCTGAACCAGTATAAACCCTGTGTCTCTTGTGTTGTTCTTTCCTTAGTTTAGATCCTAGCAAGGCGGAGGGGTGCAGGTAGGTAGGAGACGAAAGCTCCGCGCGCACCCCAGTGTTTGAACCTCAAGGGTCTGCCGGAACCCGAAATCCGACAGGGGTAAGTGAGAGGGGGGATAGCTGGGCCTCTGGCCCGGCTGTGCACGCGCAGGTGCTGGATGTCCGGGCTGGGGGCGGATGTCCGGGTGATGAGGACATCAATACCATTGTTACACCCATAGCCCCTGGTGCTATACATACTGGACCAATTACTAGAGCTCGCGCACGCCAATTGAATTATCATGTACTTTCGTTTCTTGGTAACGATTCTAATGTTCATGAGAATATGATGCTGCCAAAATTGGATACATTTGTTTTGCTTACAAATGAAGGGCCTAGCTTGGACAAGAAAGTTGAACCTTGGAGCAAGTTCAAGCATGGAGATGATGGCAGGCACAACGGGATCAAGAACGGAGTTACAAGTGATGATTTCAGGACTTTGAAGCCACCATAAGGAGTGTATGAAGCCTTGCACGAAATATACAAGATGCCACTTCATAAATTTCGTCCAGAGGCTATTTTAGGTGCTGCGTCACCTTATTATTGGGCTAGGCCCATGTATTTTCGAAATACTTAAGTATAGGATGTTTTTAGAGTCCGTATGTGTGGGAAAACAAGAGTTAGGGTTGGTTTGGGACCCCTCCTCCAAGGGCCACGAAATCCCCCCCTATTCCTCCATATATACAGCCCTTAGGGCGTCGTTTAGACTTTGGGTTTTGTTTAGATTAAAAGTTTGCCATAGCTGCAACTTCGCGTACTTCGTTTGTGTCCAACGACCAGACCAAGGCGTCACAGAACCCACCTTGATCAATAAAGCTTTCATCTTATATTCGCAATATCCAGATTGCAATCTCAGTTTCTTGCTTGTTCTTCGTTTGCCTGCAGGAAACATACCTTCATGGTCAGGTTGATCGTGCTCTGGCGTGGTCAATAACCTCTCGGAGTTGGTTTAGCGATTGCTAAGGCGCGACGTCCTCGCACGTTCGTAGTCGGATCGTCAAAGTCGACTTCCTCCAAAATGATAGCCACCATCTCATCGAAAGACAGGACACCTTTGCCTCTATCAAGTGGTATCAGTTTTCAGGTTGCTTGGTGAGATTTTCCAGTTTTTCATAGCTAAGATCGAGTCTGTTCTTCATACCTACAGTCCACGAAAAAAGCCAAAAAAATTAGGGTTAGTTCATCATATCCAAACCAATCTGAGCCTTTGCATAGTCTTTTTAGAGTTTTGCTTTGTTGAGTTTGCGGTTGCATCGTCATGTCGAGTTGCTGGTCTTAGCGTCTAGTCCCTTAGAGTTTCGAGTTCTATTCATAGGTTGTCACACCGCCGCCGCACCATCGTCATCATCATTCCCATATACCACCACACCACCCTATACATCGCTGCTGCCATATACAACCACCAATCCGAGTCCGCATATACCATCGCCATATACCACCACCAATCCGAGTCCAGCTATACCATCGCCATATACAACCACCAGTCCGAGTTCCACCAGATTCATCGCCGCCACCAGTCCGAGTTCCACCAAATTCATCTCCGCTACCAGTCCTAGTCCAAGTCCAGTATTTGTTGCTTTGTTTTCGAGTTCCAGATCACACGATACTTCGAGTCGTGACAGAGTAGGACTCCTGAGACTCTGTGCTACCCGCGGAAGAAAAATAGTTCCAAACTCAAAAAAAGTGCAAAAAAAGTTGAAAAAAAGAAAAAAAATCAGAGAGTGCTCCTCCCTTGTTTACGTGCCGCGCCGTGATTTTGTTCGTGTTCTAGGCTCGCGTCTCTAGTACGGTCTAGCCTAGGACCAGCATAGTACCGTCGTTGAGCATTTATTCAACTTTGCATCTCTGAATTGATTATTGCTGAACTTTTTGCTACCATATTATAAGCCTTCCTAGCTCCACATACATCTACGTCGTGCATTTGACTCTCCCTGGTAATCGCTCTATCCAAGCTTTGAGAGTTTTGACTACGACGGTTGCCGATCACCGCCTGCTGCTGGGTAAGAACTGGTAAGAATTTGAGATTTGCTTGACGAATTTGTGACATCCACCACCACCTCTTGTTAGTAGTCTGTAGGATCATATTCTTGTGTGTTTCTATTGCTGTTAACCATGGCAGGATCACAAGCCGACGAGACTGACAGGAAGAACATGATGAACAAAGAGTTACATGATAAGTTTCAGCAAATGATGAGTGGACAGGTGGAAGATGTGCTAAACAGATTTGAAGAGGCCATGAAAGAGTTGCATGTGTTTGGTGGTCTGGACATTGTAGATTATATCCTATTCCAGCTACTTGGGCTGCTTTGAAAACTGCTATGCGTACTCGTTGTGTTTCACCATATTATCAACGTGAATTACTTCAAAAATTGCAGCGCTTAAGACAAGGAAAAATTTTTGTAGAAGAATATAATCAGGAATTACAAACTGGAATGATTAGATGTGGTATTGTTGAGGAGAATGAAGCTATGCTTGCACGTTTTATGGGTGGATTAAATAGAGAGATTCAGACCATTCTAGAGTATAAGGAGTATACTAATATCACTCGTTTATTCCATCTTGCTTGTAAAGCTGAACGTGAAGTGCAGGATCGACAGGCATTGGCGCGAACTAACTTTTCTGCAGGTCGATCTTCATCATGGACACCACGTGCATCCTCTACTTCCACTCCACCAGCACCTCCATCAGGTGCCACCTCCAGCCATGATACAAGAAAGCAGGCACAACCACCACTATCAGCCAAGAGCACACCTGCCGGACCAGCGCAGAGCTCTTCTTCTTCCATGGCATCAACAGGGCACACAAGTGATATTATTTGTCGTCGTTGTAAGGGAAGAGGACATTTTGCGAGAGAATGCCAATCTCAGTGTGTGATGATTGCTACTGAGGATGGTGGGTATGAGTCCGCTAGTGACTATGATGAGGAGACTTTGGCTCTTATTACACATGAAGAACACGGTGGAGAGGATTCTGATCATGAGACGCAATACATGGCTGCTGAAGATGCTGACAAGTATGAATGTTTAGTTGCTGAACGTGTTTTGAGTGTGGAGGTTACACAAGATGAGAAAAATCAGAGGCATAATTTGTTCCATACAAAGGGAGTTGTGAACGAACGTTCTGTTCGCGTCAACATAGATGGAAGGAGCTGCAATAACTTGGCTAGCATGGAGATGGTGGAGAAGCTATCTCTCACCACAAGACCACAAGCACATCCTTACTACATCCAATGGTTCAACAACAGCGGCAAGGTTAAGGTAACACGTACTGTTCGTGTGCATTTTAGTATCTCTACATATGCTGATTATGTTGATTGTGATGTGGTACCTATGCAAGCATGTTCCTTATTACTTGGTAGACCATGGCAATTTGATAAAAATTCTGTACACCATGGTAGAAACAATCAGTATACTCTTGTTCATAAGGATAAACATATTACTTTACTTCCTATGACTCCTGATTCCATTTTGAAAGATGATATTAATAGAGCTAATAAATAAAAACAGGAGAAAAATAAAAGTGAAAATCAGATTGTGGCAAAAGAATTTGAGCAACAAATGCAACCTAATAATAAACCATCTAGTGTTGCTTCTGAAATTAAATTGAAAAGTGCATTTTTACTTGCCACCAAATCTGATATTGATGATTTAGATTTTAGCAAATCTATTTGCTATGCTTTTGTGTGCAAAGAGGCATTATTTTCATTCGAGGACGTGCCTTCCTCTTTGCCTCCTGCTGTCACTAACATTTTGCAGGAGTTCGCTGACGTCTTTCCACAAGACGTGTCACCGGGATTACCACCTATTCGAGGGATTGAGCATCAAATTGACTTAGTTCCCGGTGCATCATTACCCAACCGTGCACCATACCGTACCAATCCAGAGGAGACGAAGGAGATTATGCGTCAAGTACAAGAACTGCTCGACAAAGGTTATATACGCGAATCCCTTAGTCCTTGTGTTGTTCCTATCATTTTAGTGCCGAAAAAGGATGGTACGTCGCGTATGTGCGTTGATTGTAGAGGCATTAATAATATTACTATTCGTTATCGTCATCCTATTCCTAGGCTAGATGATATGCTTGATGAATTGATTGGCTCTACAATATTCTCCAAACTTGATTTGCGTAGTGGATACCATCAAATTCGTATGAAATTGGGAGATGAATGGAAAACATCATTTAAAACTAAGTTTGGATTATATGAGTGGTTAGTCATGCCTTTTGGGTTAACTAATGCACCTAGTACTTTCATGAGGTTAATGAACGAAGTTTTACGTGCTTTCATTGGACGATTTGTGGTAGTTTACTTTGATGACATATTGATTTATAGCAAATCTTTGGAGGAACATTTACGTGCTGTTTTTATTGCTCTACATGATGCACGTTTGTTTGGTAACCTTGGAAAGTGCACCTTTTGCACCGACCGAGTATCTTTTCTTGGCTATGTTGTTACTCCACAGGGAATTGAAGTTGATAAAGCCAAGATTGAAGCTATTGAGAGTTGGCCGCAGCCCAAAACGGTCACACAAGTGAGGAGTTTCCTTGGCCTTGCTGGTTTCTATAGGCGTTTTGTGAGAGATTTCAGCACCATTGCTGCACCTCTCAACGAGCTTACAAAGAAGGAT
>NC_053023.1:245152175-245215862 GCF_003073215.2 Triticum urartu | reverse complement strand
CCAGAATTGCTTCTCGCTCAAACGGATGTATCTAAATGTATGAAGCTCATTAGTCACGATATTAATTATTGGTTGCTTGAACAGGGGTGATATCGATAAAGATAGCCGGTGATTATACTGACCGACTTGAGGTGGTCGGTGATGGCATCGATGTGGTCTGCCTCGTCAACCGCCTCCACAAGAAGCTTGGACGCGCCATGATTCTGGAGGTGGGGGAAGTGAAAGATAAGAAACCAGATCCAGATGAGAAGAAGCCTGAGAAGTGTGAGAAGAAGTTGCATGTACCTGCCCCACAGTGTTATCCTGGTTGCTACCACTACCACTGCCCGCCGGGGCCACAAGTGGTCGTCTATGAGGAGTCTGGCGCTTGCTCTGTCATGTAATTTTCCAGAGATGGTCTTGCCAACCAAACAAATCTAGCAGGTGGGAAGGGAAAAACATAATTATTGAATACTTCCTCCGTCTCAAAATAAGTGTCCCAAGTTAAGTATAATTTTCTACTAAAATTAATACAAAGTTAAGACACTTAAAAAAATAAGTTGACACACTTATTTTAGCACTGGCCATGTAAAACGTGCAAACTTGAATTGGAAAAGAAGGTATTTGATTCCCTCGTCATGAGTTCAAAAACTACACTTCTTACTTTCTTGCCAATTGCGATGGACGAGGTTTTCTTTGGTTAGGATAACTCCTCTTCAAAGATACCACATGAAGATTTGAACTTTTAGTGAAATCTTTTACTTCCAATTTTTATGTTATTATCCGCTGGAACCTCTGAATGCATTAGCACATTGTACATGGAGTCGACTGTAAAGGGCTTAGATGTAATTATGTTCCAACGAAACACATCCCGTCTTTGTGTCAATTTAATCCATTCCAATCGGCGTAAAAGATTTTACAATGACCTAAGATGAGGGCAAATAAATCCAGCCTAAAAGAAATATCCGATAGGAATGAACTGAGCACCTGCGCAAGAGTACCATTCTTATCGTGAACAATATGGACCAAAGCTAGATATGTTCTCGGAGGATGACATTGCCTAGTCAATTGCCCTTCTAGAAACGAATTTTCGACCCGTTTTTTATCGCGAAGGATCCAAAATGAAAAAGATATTCCTTTGTCGCCGTCGAGGCTGGATCGGGCTGATCCCTCGGTAGGGAATCCTAGCTAGATGACTTGGCTGGATCCTTGCTTCTGATACCATATAGCCAAGTCGCCTAATTAGGATCCCATATCGAGGGATTTGCCGGATCCAGCTCTGACACTCCCCTAATTAATAGCATGCCTACTATGAGCGCTTCTAATTAGTTTTGTCCTATCTAACAACAACATATAGTTAATATCTCATCAAATATTAATTTGCAATGTAATTAATATATTGGCTTAATATTAACATACATTGCATGTACACGATTATACTGGTATAAATAACATAAAAAGTTGAGCCACTGAAAGACATCACCAGTCACGTACATGGCCAGATGTTTTTTCTTTTTGACCCGAGGACCTGGCCAGATGTTTGGACCAACAACTATGGGTTTGTGCTTTGTGGGTTGTGCTCATGAGATGTGTCCATGTTGTTTTTAAGTCACGTGGGTAACTAAGAAGGCCCCCTATTCCGCAAAAAGGAAAACTAATAAGGCCCTCTGCCTTCTTCCTCAAAGAGAGGAGGGATGAGAGGGCATCGCTTTATCTATCTTACAAATGTATGTATTTTTTTAAATCTTTCACATGTTTAAAAATATGATGAAAACTAAGAAATATAAACAAAGAAACCCGATGAAAACTAAGCAATATAAAAATAAAAAATAGAATAGAAAAAACAAATAAAAATGAAGAAAGCAACAAAAGAAATACTAAAAACAGGGAAAACGAAAAAATAGTGAAAACAGAATAAAACAATGGAGAAACAAAAAACAAAAAAACATGAAGATATAAAAAATGGAAGAAAAATGAAATAAATCCATAAAAACGAGCAAAACGCAGCGAGTGAACGAGCCGTGAGTGCGCAGAAACAGGCCGGCATGTTAGGGCATGTACAATGGTTGATAAAACAGTCTTATCTTAAGTCTTGCATGTAATTTAAAGATGACAAAAGAGTATGTCTACAATGGGTTATATCTTAGCCTTATCTTCAATAATTAGCAATTCCTTAAAACATGGTGAGACAAATTGTGCTAAGAGATCATCTCTTGTTTTATCTTAAATAAGAGAAAAACAAGCTTTTTTTATGAGCTCTCTCTCCTCCACATCATCATTTATTCTACGTGGCACTCCTAAAATAACATCGCTGTACATACCCTTACTGTAAATACAACGGGAAATCCTACAGCGAGGCAGAAGCTAGTCTTGGACTAAGCGAGATATAGCTCTCGCGGAAGACATGCTGGGAGCACCTATTCAGCGTTTGAAGCGTTTGGCGCTCGTGCACATGTGGGCTGCAGTCCTTTAAATTTTGTGTCTTCTTGGTTCTTGGCGCTAGTCACTGCTCGCTCATAGCAGTTTTATTTTAAAATACTGCACGGTTAAGTAAAAAACATATTTTATTTTTTCTGCATTTAAAAAATTACATGGTAAAATTTTAATAGCACAGAAAATTATGAAAATTTTATATATTTAAAAAGTTAATAATTTTGAAAATGTCGGCAGATCTGGGAAAAGTTCACAAATTAAAAAAATCATGGATTGAAAAAAGTTAGTGCACTTCTAAAAAACTTTGTGAATTGGAAAATAAAAAAAATGCCGCTAAGAAAAATAAACACGTATTTGATAAAAGTCCGTGCATTTCAAAAAAAGTTCACAAATTTGAAGAGAATTCACAGATTTTATAAATATTCCTAATTTTTAAAAAATAGTACACTAATTTATAAGAATTGTAAAAATATTTAAGAAGTTGAAAGAAATCATGAATTCTGAAATGAAAAAAGCGAAAGGAAATAAAATAAAAAAATAAAAAAATAAAAACCACAAAAACAGAAAGAACCAAGAGAAAAAATAGAAAGAAAAACAAAAAAACGCTCATAGAAACTTCTAGAAACTTCAGAAAACCGGATTTTAGCTCCACAGTACACTTCCTATTACTGGGCCGGTCTACTTCTTACTTTAGTGTGCCCCGCGCTATATAAGTGCCAACTACTACTTCCTCCGTTTCAAAATATTGTGCACCCGCACTTCTCAAGGTCTAACTTTGACCATAAATTTAACCAACGAGACTGACTGCAATGGGAGAAAAAATTAGATAATTGAAAACTTCTTTTAAATACGAATTCACTGATATAACTTTTGCTCCCGCCGCAATTGGTCTTGATAGTTAAATTTACGGTCAAAATTAAAGCACGAGGATAGAGGAAGCACTACATCATGAAATGGAGGAAGTAGCATTTACCGCTTCGCTAAAAAAAGAAAGCATTTATCGCTTGCAGTTGTGGGACCGTGGGAGTACTTCGAATCCTGACGGACACATGGGCGCTAGCGAAGGCCAATCCTCTACTGGGAAGCCAGCGCCAAGCATCATCCATCGGCTAGCAGACGAAAATCTTTGCCGCAATCCAGCCGAATTATAGCTTCATCGGGGACTTGAACAGCAGAGCGAATTGGCTCTGTTTGCGCTGACCCCATAACCATTAGAGCAACTCAAACCCGACCTAAATGAACGGCGAATTTGTTCGTTTTTTGTTCATTTGGCTTGACCGCCTGTTCATCGTCTATCCTTTTAAAAAAAGGTAAATACATTAAAAGTCACAGAACTTGCACGCAATGTTTAATTTAGTGCATAAACTTGTAAAATACATGTTTCTGGTCATCTAACTCGTCATTTCGTGCATATACGGTGCTTCCAACCGTATCCTTACGAGTGCCAACGTGGCAGGGCCACCATCAGTGGCTGAGGCTGTTTTTTTTTAAGAAAGGACCCATACATTCTATTTATTTTTACACAAACAATCCTCAAATAAAATGAAAAAAGCTGCAGCGCATGATGGGATTCAAACCGATGAGCTAGCACGATCCGCCTAGCATAGAGAGCGACTAGACCAACTAACAGTTGACGCTTCCTCAAAAAAGAAAATCTAACAGTTGACCGCTAAAATGCACAATTAAACCTATTTAACACGTACTGCATAAAAAAATAGAAATTAAAACGACAAAAGGATTTTCTGAAAAGGGAAAGCCCCAGTTTGATACTATGGCATCGTGTACAAGTGCCAACCATCAGGCCACACTGACACTTAGTAACACAAACAAATTTTATCTTGTATATTGTTTTTTCTATGTAAGATAGATTTGATTTTAGTTTATCAGTGATAAATAGAGATAAAAATGATAAAAGTGTTATGTATTGTATAGTATAAAATTTATGTATTCCAATGGCAGTGAGCTATGTTTAATTTTTTTTACGCAAAGATAGATCTTTTTTTGCACATAGTACCTAACTTTAAATATATATTCCCGCAGAAAATAGTGCAGAATGAATGAATGCAAATTCTTTTGGACAAATCAACAAAAAATTTGTTTGAATTCGAATAATTCCAAATTTAAATATTTATATAAAAGGAAATATAGTGCACAGTGAATGTACGTATGTTTTCGGACAAATAAACTCAATTTATGTTTGAATTCGAATAAATGTAAATTTAAAAATCTAGATAAAAGAACGTACAGTGCAGAATGGATGTACATAAATTATTCTGGACAAATCAAATATTTTTTGTTTGAATTCGAAAAAAATTAAATTAAAATCTAGATAAAAGAAAATATAGTGTAGAATGAAAGTACATCCTCGAGCCCGAGGTCTGAACTTTTTCATAATAGTAGTCCAAGTAACTTTGGTTTTAGTAATGAAAAAATTCGGACAAATCGACGGAAATTTTGTCTGAATTCAAATAATTTTAAATTAATAATCTAGATAAGAGAAAACATAGTTCAGAATGTGTACTTTTACTTTTTGATATATATCTTAAGAGTCTCAAATAGGGTGCTATCTAAAAAAGTGCATGCGGATTACCACCGTCTCAGCCACTGACAGTGGGCCCCTCCATGTAGCATGCATAGGGATACGACTGGATACCGTAGAAAGCACCGTATATGAACAAGAGGACAAGTTAGATGACCAGAAACACGTATTTTACAAGTTTATGCACTAAACTGAACGTTGCGTGCAAGTTCTTTGACTTCTAGTATATTTACCTCTTTTTAAAATTTGGAAAAAATTTGGATCGACAGTGCGCCCAATCGCCACGGCCCATTTCATGCCGCACGCAAATTTTAAAAAAGGCTTGCAGTCATACATCATGGTACCGGCACAATGCCAGCGCCGGCATACAATACCAGCTTTAGAAAAACACCACGCAGTTCAGCTGGCGCACTTGCAGCGACCGGCACACATGTCAGCACAGAAAAAATGTGGGAGTTCGACTATGCCATCACGGTCATGGTCATGCCAGCACACTTGCTGACATACAAAAAAGAATGACACTCATAGCCATAGATCATTCATCGTCAAACTTGAGCATGTCGGCCTGCATCTTCTCAAACCACGAACCCTTTCTTAGCGACACGGTATTGAGATCCACCTTCATGATCTTCACCCTGTCATCATGCTTAAGAGAGCCACTTCTTTCGCCTTGGTCTTGGCGTTGGCGGACTCGACCTCTAGCATCTTGGCTTGCTTCTCCACCTCCATCTCAAGCATCTTGGTTTGCTTCTCCGCCTTCATGTCAAGCCTCCTTCTTTTGATCTCCATGAAGTCGTTCATTTGTTCTTCCTTGTATCGCCAACGCTCCTCCTCCCTCGAATCCTTCTTGGTCATCATGCCCTCCACGCTTGCGATCAAGGCGTTCAACGCCGCATCCCGCTTGCCCTTCTTCTTGGAGTTGGTCTTCCCCTGCGGTCGTGGCTTCTCGCCGTATTTCTCCTCCACGGCCTTCTCCCCCCACTCGACTTGAGAGCGGCATATTGCGCCTTGAACTTATCCTCGTCTTTGATGACCCTCCAATAATGGAAGAGGTTGAAGCACTTGCCATCGTGTTGGACCTTGAATGCCTCCAAAATTTGAAATGTCTACAAATGAATTGCATGCAAGCATATTGGCAAATGGATATAGAAATGGACATGCAAGCATAAACGGAATGACACAAAGAGGGTCGCTTGCTAGCATACCATGTCTTGCATGCCGATGCCGCTCATGGGGCATGCCTTGATGCTCTCAAGAGTGGCACAAAACTTGTTGCACTCTTGTTGGATCACCTTCTAACGCTTCGAAATGGACACCCATCCGTGCGTGTTTTGCATTTAGTATGGTGGAAACTTCTTGCGCTCACGGAACTCACGATGGACACGAGTCCAAAAGGTTGATGCGTTTTGTTCGGCGCTAGTCTTGGGGTCTTGCCCAATGTCCCTCCAACACTCACAAAGAAGTTTGTCCTTGGCCGCCGTGTATGCCTTCGTCCGCCTGCTCTTGCGCCTTGGCTTCCCCCCAGCGGCTTCGTTGGCGAGCTCGTCCTCGAACAAAGACTCCGTTTCAATGTCCAACTCATCCTCTTCCTCGAGACCGTAATCCCCTGGAAACTCGTGGTCGAGCGGGAAGCCGTCCAGGTCCACGCTAACCCGATCATGCATGAAGGCGACCTGATCTTGATCAAAGGTGGATGGCATGAATGGTCCTCGGCCGTCCTGGCTTTCTGTTTTGTCGGGATCGTAGCCAACCCCGGCGGCACCGCTAGTGATACGTCTCCAACGTATCTATAATTTTTGATTGTTCCATGCTATTATATATTCTGTTTTGGATGTTTAATGGGCTTATTTATACAATTTTATATTATTTTTGGGACTAACCTATTAACCGGAGGCCCAACCCAAATTGCTGTTGTTTTGCCTATTTTAGTGTTTCGCAGAAAAAGAATATCAAACGGAGTCCAAACAAAATGAAACCTTCGGAAGCGTGATTTTTGGAACAAACGTGATCCAGAGGACTTGGAGTGGACGTCAAGAAACAATCGAGGAGGCCACGAGGCAGGGGGCGCGCCTACTCCTAGGCGCGCCCTCCATCTTCGTGGGCCCCTCATTGCTCCACCGACCTACTTCTTTCTCCTATATATATATTCATATACCCTGCAAACATCCAGGAGCACCATGAAAACCTAATTCCACCGCCGCAACCTTCTGTACCAAAGAGATCCCATCTTGGGGCCTTTTTCCGGAGCTCCGCCGGAGGGGGCATTGATCACGGAAGGCCTCTACATCAACTCCATGGCCCCTCCGATGATGTGTGAGTAGTTTACCTCAGACCTTTGGGTCCATAGTTATTAGCTAGATGTCTTCTTCTCTCTTTTTGGATCTCAATACAAAGTTCTCCTCGATTCTTTTGGAGATCTATTCGTTGTAATCTTTCTTTTGCGGTGTGTTTGTCGAGATTCGATGAATTGTGGGTTTATGATCAAGACTATCTATGAACAATATTTGAATATTCTCTGAATTCTTTTATGTATGATTGGTTATCTTTGCAAGTCTCATCGAATTATCAGTTTGGTTTGGCCTACTAGATCGATCTTTCTTGCAATGGGAGAAGTGCTTAGCTTTGGGTTCAATCATGCAGTGCTCGATCCCAGTGACAGAAAGGGAAACGACACGTATTGTATTGTTGCCATCGAGGATAAAAAGATGGGGTTTATATCATATTGCATGAGTTTATCCCTCTACATCATGTCATCTTGCTTAAAGCGTTACTCCGTTCTTATAAACTTAATACTTTAGATGCATGCTGGATAGCAGTCGATGTGTGGAGTAATAGTAGTAGATGCAGGCAGGAGTCGGTCTACTTGTCACGGACGTGATGCCTATATACATGATCATACCTAGATATTCTCATAATTATTCGTTTTTCTATCAATTTTTTAACAGTAATTTGTTCACCCACCGTAATACTTATGCTATCTTGAGAGAAGCCACTAGTGAAACCTATGCCGCCGGGTCTATTCTCTATCATACAAGTTTCCAGTCTATTTTATTTTGTAATCTTTACTTTCAACCTATATCATAAAAATACCAAAAATATTTATCTTATTATTATTATCTCTATTAGATCTCACTCTTGCAAGTGGCCGAGAAGGGATTGACAACCCATTTATTGTGTTGGTTGCGAGGTTCTTATTTGTTTGTGTAGGTATGAGGTGGCTCGTGCGTGGTCTCCTACTGGATTGATACCTTGGTTCTCAAAAACTGAGGAAAATACTTATGCTACTTTGCTGCATCACCTTTCCTCTTCAAGGGAAAACCAAAGTAGTGCTCAAGAGGTAGCAGCCAGTGGCCGCCGCACCACCCTCGAAGATGACGCTCTGCATGTAGTCATCGTCACCGGAGGCCGGCATTTCGTCGAACAGGTTGCGTGTGCCCGGCAACACGTCCGTTGGCATCTGCCGCACGCTTTTCCTCGCCCCCCAGATGAAGAGCCACATGCCACCGATGTGGCGTTGAGGTCGATGGGCGCATACACGGGAGTGGAAGGCGCCACCACGCTCATCTCGGGCGAGCACTTCCCGGAGAGTCGGGAGGCCTACGGGTAGACGTGGAAGCCGGGCGTCGGCTGCGTCGCCGACGCGCGGGGCGACTCTGGCAGCACCATCCGAGGAAACGCATATGAGCCGGTGTTGGCCGCGGCCACGGCGGCGTTGACGAGGCTGTGCTGTCCAGGGTTTAACCCTAGGTACAACATCGCCTCCTTCGTTGCCGTCGCGACACGGGCGTTGGTGGCCTCCTGCGGCGCGGCCGCCGCGATGGCTTTCTTCCTCGCGTCCGCCGCGTGCCTCCGGTCTTTTCTCTTCGCCGACTCTCTTGCCCGCTCGTCGGCCGTCAGCTTCTTCTTCGGCTTGGGCGCTGCGGCGGTCTTGCGGGGGGTGCGAGGCTTTCCTTTGTCGGAGGGGGCGGACGCGATGCCGGACGAAGCGAGGGAGGCGAGGCCGACGGCGGCATCGAGGTCGGCGTCCATGGTGAGTGACGGGAGCGCGCTGGTTGGGGGGGGAGTGGACGGAAATGGTGGAGGCTGCCACCGACCAGTGCGCCATAGGGAATAGGCGGGAGCGCGCGCGTCCGCCTCTTGTCTACGCCAATGCAAATCCGACTAAAAAATGGGCCGGAAATGAGTCGGCAGATGGACAAAAAGCGGACGCGCGTCCGTTTAGGTCGACGCGTTGGACCGAATTTTCTGCCCGCGCCGACCAAAACGAACGAAATGGGTCGCCACGTTGGAGTTGCTCTTAGTGTTTAGTGAGTTTATTAATTAGTTGGAGGAAATATGAAAGGTTTTTTTTGAAAGCAAATATGAAAGGTTTCAGTTGGAAATCGAGGCAAAAACCGAACGCGTTTTTCAGTTTCTCGGTCGCCTCTTTCTTCGGCAAGTTCGTACATGTGACCTTGCGCTTGCGCATGTGCCGATCTCATGACCACTTGAGTCAAACCAATGTACTAATAACGATGTGATGTCCACTTGTGCCGATCTAAAGACTTTCCTGCTGTTATTGATATGGCCAGGTTGGCTCCAGTATAGAAGCGGCGATAGTGATGCGTTGACGGCTTGTTCTGGCGACGACAATGGTCGTTTAGTAATCCATGTATCTCCTGTAATTTTTATTATGTTTGACCTGCATTTTTTTATTTCAGATAAATCTTTATAATAGATCTGATCCTTTAAAAAAATAATAGTAGTAACAACATAACAAAGTCACGGAGGAGAGACGCATCATAACAAGAACAGGACGCTCAATATATGTAACATGAGTTTTACTGGGGCTATTTGTGCAGGTCAATGGCAACGTCTATGTCATGTCGATCGCTAAACTGACCCTGTAGGTACGTACGTACGACTCTTGTTGCATGGTACTAGTTATAGGTACATCCTTTCTTATTCATTTTAATAATAAGTACTAGCTTAGCACAATGTCTTTGGACTCATGAGCTCTGTGGACTAGCTTAACTACGGCCGAATTCTGTATGGTCATCATGTATTGATTATTTCGTAGGTTTGACTACTGGCTAAATACCCGCCCAGGAGTCCATGAACAGTCCCCTTTCAGCTTTGACAACGCGACGATTACTTTCGAAGGTTCAGTGGTTGAAAATAGCACAATACTATATAATTAAACACACACGGCGATATCGAACGTGTACACAAAGAATCTAAGAATAAATTACGACGAAATGTACAAAAGCGCAACTATATCTATCAATGCATGCATCCAGATCCAGGTTACCTGCTCAAAATAATTAATTAATTCGATTTGGTTCCACTTTTATTTTTGCGGGAATTAGTTTAACCTGATTCATTAGGTCAGATGTCACCTGTGAACGAGCTTTACATGGCGAGACCGGGCCGGGTCGCTGATATCGTTCACACCACCTGGTCATGGAAATAGGGCACCACATAAATCATTGAGGTCTTGCTAAAAGTTGATACTCTCTACTGTCTCTCCATGGGTAGGCTGCCGATGAGGAATATTCAACCGAGAGCTTGTGTATGATGAGGACGCGTTTACATGGATGGCTAGTACTACTTGCCCAGTTGCGCAGTTGTTTACTCACTGAGAGAGCTCAACTGCTGCCTGTCACCGTTGCTGCTACGAATCTTCTTACAGCTCGTTAGATAGTGTGTTGGGATCGCTCCTGATACTGACATGGCTCTACTTCTCCGCTCCCACACCCGCGCCCACTGCGAGCGTGTATATAAGGCGGGCAGGCGGCTATCCCCTTCACAAAATCATCACAGGCTAGACACTTGCATCTGCCGAAGATTGATCAGTAGCTACTCAAACCAATCTAGCCTCGCTCGAACACGAGCATCTCCCCTTGGCAGCTAGGCATCTAACAACCCAGTGGCAGCAATGAAGGTGAGGAACCCTACTCAGTTTCTGCTCCTAGCTAGTTTTTGTTGACTTCTCGTGTTGCTTCGTTTAGCAGCTCAATTTTGAGTCATCGATACAGTACTCTGAAGCTGGAGCATACGACTGATCCATCGTTTTTCTCTTTGGTGTTGCAGCAAAAGATTGTCATCCAGTTGAGCATGTCGTGCGACAAAAGCCGGTCGAAAGCACTGACGCTGGCCGCCAAAGCAGCCGGGGTGACGTCCATGGGGATAACCGGAGACGCCAGGGACCAGCTGGAGGTGGTCGGCGATGGCGTCGACCCGGTGTGCCTTGTCTGCTGCCTCCGCAAGAAGCTCGGCCACGCCCAAATCGTCAAGGTGGAGGAAGTGAAGAAGCCGGAGGAGAAGAAGAAGGATGAGCCGAAGCCGGCGCTTGCTGTGCCCGCGTACCCGCCGCCGTACTACTTCTACCCGCCCAGCTACTACCACCACCAGTACCAGGCCCCGCACATGCTAGTCTGCGAGGAACAGCCCGGGAACTGCCGGACCATGTAACTGCCAGAGATCCATTTTGACGTACTATTATACGCGTGTTTGTTAATTCATTGAAGGAAATGGAAATTAAGAAAAAACGAGGGATACTCGTATCTATATTTACGAACTCGCTTGGCTAATTTCCAGTGTGAAATCAAAGCAAACGCTATGGTTATATGAATCTCAGTCCTCACGCACTTGCTTCTTGGTGAAGGTGGTAGTTCCTAAACTACATGTGCGTCAAACAGGATAGAAAGATAGATAGATAGACAGTTCGTCACCTGCAAGAAAAGGTGGGACGTCGCACCATATGATGTCCTCAGCCCCACATTGTGACGCATGTCCTCCAATCATATGATCGGGTGACAATTCGAGTTGATCCATATATATATAAGCACGGTCCGTAAGAACTGGATAAGATCTGCACCGTCAAGTATAGTTAAAGGTTTGTATTCTCAAATTATCTGGATAAACATAGCACCGTGCAATGGTTGTCTCCAGTGTCAAAACATCAGGTGAAGGTCTGATTTCCTTTGTCGTTTTACATTCCATTTCATTTGGTTCCCGAACCAAACGCACGACTTTCTTCGTCTTACTACATCAGTCCACGACGGGAGTAGAGTAACCAAACTGCTGACCAGGAGTTTGTGACAATAACAAAAGTAGGAGTACAAGACTGTTGGTATCAGGCTGTCTACATCCCCACAATTCCCAATTCTAAACAAATGTATTGGCCACCAACTGCACAGATCGAGCACGGCAACCAGACTGGTGTATCGATCGGGATTTATGATCTGTCTAATGAATTGATTGTTAGAATTCTCTTGGACATTTGCACCGATATTTAAGTTTTTGCATATGAATGTTCACTCTGTAGAGTAAACTTCGAGCTCTTAATAGTACTAGCTTCACTGGTTAGTTGGAAATCCAAATACAACCAGAGCAACCAATTCCACAACACAAGGAGGAGCTGGAAAATGACAGACCGCACAATAATTAGAGTGCTACGCAGTTGGTCTAGGTTTACATTTACAGCAAAAATATAACTACATCCCAACAAATTAACCGTCGAAATGTCAGATTCTAAACCAGTACTGAAGTAGTCTCTAGTGACCTAGTCTGCATTTTTTTTTGTATAATCCTAGTAGTCTATTTACAACCGTATCAAGTAAGATGGTCAAAGTTGTGAATCAGCCAACTAACCTCAGAGCCTAAAGAAGAATTAATTCGATCATGCGTTCATGAAAATGACACCGCTGAACACAACGGCCCGCACAAAGGTCAATTTAATGGTATAGATGGCGTGAGATGGCAACGTTTCCTATTGTTTGATAACAACGTACCGCTGTTTGAAAAAGAATTGTGTTTCTCGACTATCAGAATTTGCAGATTATGACAGGTAGGTCATCGATCATATATTGATCATTTACAGACTATGACCGCTAAGTCATCATATATTGATTGACAATATCAGTGCCACGAGTCCAAGAACGGTCCATGCATGGTTATCTCACCGGTGATAACACAATTGCTTCAACGCTTAAATCATTGAAATAACACAATGATAGATAACTACACATGACACAATCCAGCATACAACAATGAATTGACGAATAGGTACTGGGGTATATGTACCCCATATACCCATGTACGAAAGGAAATGGCTTTTTTTAAGAAATGAGCTGCGGTATTTGTTTAACCAGATTTGTAAGATATATATTTATTTCTACGAGGATACGTGTTGATAATGCCGCTCTCTGAAAACAATATTCAGCTTTGTAATGTATTGCTCATGACAAAAATCATATGCTTGCGCAATTTTTGAGCACATTGCCGCTTAGGCCCCGTTCGGATGTCCTCCAGCTTCCAGCTTCGCGAGAAGCCAGCGAGAAGCTAGCCGAACGGTGCAGCTCCCAGAATCCTGCTCCTGGAGAACGAGCGGCCTGCAGTGCAAAAACGAGAAGCTGGTCGAACCCAACTCCCAAAATCAAAGGAGGAGAAGTTCGACATAATTACCCGATATATGCGACCTCCAAGTGACCCTGAGGCAGTGCTTCCTGGGCTGCCAGCCCATGCAAACGGGAGCTGGAGCAGCCGCTGCTGCCGAATGCAGCGCTGGCTCCCGCGAGAAGCCAGATCGCCCAGCTCCATGAGAAGCTGACTCGTTTCGGAAGCTGGAGAGCTTCGGAACGGGCCCTAATGTTCCTTTTCGGCGGAATTTGATCAAACTCCGCCTTGCGTCATGGCACACCCTTTTGGGGAGACTAGCGCGGTCCAGTTGACACAAAGCCAGGATGAATCCCGGTGGAACCTTTACTCGGAGATTTCAATATACTACTATTTCGGTAGATTCTACGTACATTCTATGTACTACTATTTCAGTAGATTCTGCGAACTTCGAGATTTCAATGGGCAACAGTAAAAAAATAAAAGTCAAAGGTAACAATAATTTTTTTAAATATGTGGTACCTTTGTCGAGGTGTGATCGTAAAGAAGGACAATCTCGCACGCCAAACTATTCTTAGGTGACTAGGGTTTCTTTTCCTTCCATCGGCGCCGTCGCCGGTCCACCTCGCCTCCCATGTCCTTGGGCCGTGGTGGAGCGGAGGACCTCGGCCCCTCGCCTGCGAGAGGGATCCCGCTCTCATTCTTGTTCGTTTCAGTGTCTCGGTTGAGGCTGTGTGGTGGCAGCGCTGTCCCCTAGTAGGAATAATATCTCCCACACCCAATCCCTGTCCCGATGGTGCGTCTAACGTCATCGGAGGGCATGTGGTGGCGTGTCTCCGTCAGATCTCGCGGGATTCAATCGGTGCTAGTCTTTGGTGATCTGCTTGGATCTTGTTATCATTATTTAAACGAATTCTCAATTCATAAACAAATTGTACTTTTGAATTGTGCCAAAACTCAAAAATGAGCAAAGGCCATGTCAATTTTTTATTTGAATCTGAATTCAACGATAGTATCGGTGATGTGGCAGATATGCACGAAGTTTCTTTTAAAATTAGCCCAAAGTTTGTATGCACGAATGCAACGCACATTCGAAAAAAATTTATTCCCGCTCTCGTCTAAACTATGGGTCATGACAGCCTCCACCCCTTAAAGAAATTCCATCCATGGAATTGTTGATGGCCTTTCCTTCCTGAAGACATCGTTGTGGTGCTCCTCTACGTGTCTGGGTTCCGGGTGAGAACCTTTGTTCATTGTGGACTTGACAGTGCCGATGTTTAGCACCGTTCTCCTTCCTGAGGCGTTATCATGAAGCTTAGGTGTTATAGAGCGTAGTATGGTGTTGTAATCAATTTCACATGTGCTTTCCCTGGACGGCATAGTCGCGTGCATCTTACATGGTCCGCTTGTCCTCGGAGGGTTATCATATATATGACCCTGTATCATTCGATCGTGTACTTCATTCGGTTGTTGATTTATATTTAAAAAGGGGCAAAAGCCTGTTTCAAAAACTAAGATAAAAAATGGTACTAGTAGCTGATCGAGGACCGCTGATCAGTTGAATTTGACGTATTGTATCCAGGTATTTTGTCTCGTTCATGCTGATATTGTTAACGAATCGATCGACTGGGTCTACGTGGGTATCTCCGCAGCCGCGTCTTCGGAGAAGACTGCAACATGGCCAATCGACAATAATTGGGTTGGTCGCGTCGTCCTGGAATTCAGATCTCGTCACAAGTCATTGTTTAATGTCTCTCCATTACTGGGTAGCCTGCCCATCGGAAAATTCAAGGAGCGCATGTGATTGTGATCAGGACGCGCTTACATCTACTTGCCCATTAGGGCACTTGTATTAGTCTACTCACTGCGAGCTCAACTGCCGCTGCAACGAATCTTCTTACGACTAGCTTCGTTGGGATCGCTCCTGATACTGATGACTCTGGTCTCTGCTTGCACACCCGCACCCACTGCGTGCGTGTATATAAGGCAGCATTGCATCTACTAAAGATCGATCAGTTGCTACCCCAACCATTCTAGCCTTGCCTCGAACACCAACATTTCCCCATTAAGTTCCCGGCCGTTTCTCCTTCACAGCAGCAGCAAGCAATGAAGGTGGGTTTCTGCTCCTGCAATTTGTTTACTTCTCGTCTTGTTTTGTTTAGCAGCTCATCGTCTCGTCTATGTACTACTCTGAAGCTGGAGCATACGATTGATCCTCCTTCTTGTTGCAGCAAAAGATTGTCATCCAGTTGAGCATGTCGTGCGACAAGCGCCGGTCCAAAGCATTGACCCTGGCTGCCAGAGCTGCCGGGGTGACGTCGATGGGGATTACCGGCGACGCCAGGGACCAGCTGGAGGTGGTCGGCGACGGCGTCGACCCGGTGTGCCTCGTCAGCTGCCTCCGCAAGAAGCTCGGCCACGCCCAAATCATCAAGGTGGAGGAAGTGAAGAAGCCGGAGGAGAAGAAGAAGGATGAGCCGAAGCCAGAGCCCGTGCACCCGCCGCCCTACTTCTTCTACCCGCCCAGCTGCTCCTACTACCCCCACCAGTACCCGCTCTACTTCTGACCATGTAACTGCCGGACCATGCATGTAGCTGCGAGAGAGCGATTTTTACGTGCTTTAATTTTGATTTTTGTCAGCAACTACAAATAGCTACATGCGCGCGTGTATATTAATTCATTGAAGGAAACTCTATCTATTTACGATCTCGCTTGGCTAAATTCCAGTTTGAAACCAAAGTAAACGCCATGGTTATCTAAATCTCAGTTCTCAGGCCGGCCGGTGCTTACTTCTTGGTGAAGGTGAGGTTCGTAAACTACATGTTGGTTTGGGGCTAGGGCATGTGCCGATGAGGCCGAGGAGCCTAAGAAAACAACACCATAGATAAATAGTAGCGAACCAACATGCGGAGCGCATTTTCAGTGCACGGCGTCAACGGTGCACTTTATCTGCCGCGTTCGTTGCGTGCATCGAGATGTAACTAAAGTCTGTCAGCCTGTTATATAGCTACTGCAACTGACAATATAGTATTCGTCCTACCGAGCATAATACCCGTGCCTTGGTCCAGTATAACATGCGCAGCTATATGTGTGCCGCCGTGCTTCTTAACCTATCCTAGGTTTGGAACTGGTTCGGGCTGAGAGTGGTATCTGTTCTTCGCACACATTGTGCCGGAGCTTAAATGCTGATATCGCACTGGAGACTGGACTCTGATAGACCCCACTAGTTTCGGGTGAGCAGTGGCACCGGTTCTCTATCTTTAGTGTGTGTGGTGGTGGTCATCGTCACAACACAAATAACACGCGAGGAGCGCCGATCTGACATTCGACAAATTTCAGATGTTAATGGAGTTTGTCGCCATGGAAGGAAATCTGAAGTACATATTGAAATTTGCAGTTGCTTAGTTTATAGTCCCAAACGTACTATCGATTGTCAATGATATGGCTTTTGTAGATCTCCTTCAAGCTTGATCCCGCACAGATTCACATCGTGCGATCGTGATCTGGATGTGCTCGCCACCCCAACAAAGTGCGCGTCCGGATCATCACGAGCATGCTCAGTTGCTGGAGTTGTTCTAGTCCGTGAAGAAATTTGCTGATTGATGGTGGAGAGGGTGAACTAGATGTCATGCGGGTAGCAATATCCAGGCTGCAGCGGCAACATAAGATGATGCTGTTCGCACTGCTAGCGTTTATAGTGATCAGCGCTAGCGTCCTCATCCATCTTGGAGACTGAAAGCTGATCTGGTGAATTTGTTAGAATATGTCTAGCCTGAATGCAATCGAACACGGTTGTTATCATGGGACTTGCTTGCTGTAGTGTATGCTTGGATTATATTTCTCAAGCATTGTATCCGTTTGAACAAAGCGTACCAATATGTATGTGTATGGCCCGTGGGGCTTGCTGGCTGTAATGTCTGGTTGAGTTATATTTTTTAAGCATTGTATGCGTTTGAACAAAAATCGAATATTGCACCGAGTTCACAGCTGGAAGAAAATGCAAGAAATCTTGAATGTTGTCAGGGACGGGCGTGACCAAAAATAATTCTGAAAAATATATCAAAGCCGACTAGGGTACATTCCTCTCCTGAATACTGACATTCTGAACTCCGAAAAAATGACCACAGAGTGTTTATAGATGATTTGATATGCTGCATTGCTGTGTTATGTGCATCGGATCGGTTCCGTTCAAGCTTCAGAATTTTGTGCAGGGTGGCGATGCGTGCCAATGCTATGTGTTTCCTATTGGAATGTATAATGAACGTGAATACTCTGTGGTATGGACATGTTCCAGTACAAAATTCATCTACATACCTTTGTGGTCGGGCTCTGAAGATTGTCGCCGTCGTATTTCCTCTGATGTAAATCGAACAAATGCCTGACTGCTCACTGCAGAGCGAGCAAGCTAACGTAAGTATATTCCTTCTTGTTTTATGAAGCTTGGTTAAATCACAAGATCAAAATGGGGGGTCTTGATATTACCTTGAGAACTTTTCAGTCATTACCGTGGGGTATGCTCTAGTCCATCCAATAGAATTGCAAGGCAAGCTAGAGTACATTGATTCCGCACATTTGAAAAATGCCCTGGGGGAATAATCCTACTACCTTGAAGCATTCGCAATTGACTCTGCTTGAATTCTCGTCTAATGGCTTCGATACTATGAATTCAGCGGCCTTCAGGTTGTGTACCCCTTTTGTACTAATGCTTGAGGCCTGTCTGTTGAACTCTATGCATACTTCCGATAAGTCTGTATGTCCTGGGGGAGTAATCCTACTACCTTGGGGCAGACCAAAGGCATCATTTATTTCTTGTTCGCGTTTGAAATTGCTAAACTGTATGCCCGCGTTTGAAATTGCTAAACTGTGAGACTACACAACAAAATTTCTGGATCGATATGCGAGAGGTAAGAGTTGCATCAGCAAGAACATTCCTGCCATTGATATTCTAACAGATCGCTGGGTCAGCAAACCCAAGATTGTGATATTGTTGGTTGGCGGCCAGTGATAAAGCCATGACTAGGCACATCGATTTACAGATCTAGCAAAACAAATCTTTACCCAAAAAGAAACTACTCCATCTAGACTTCCACTTACCTGGTGGATGTGGAGCGGGACGGTGTGGGAGAGGTTGAAGGACTGTTGTTGGGAAGCTTAACGAGCCCACACAGGTTGCGCCCGTGGGAGATGCGCGCCGGACCTGCCGCTCAGCATCTGGCACCAGCTCGATCTGTCCTTCGGCGAGGCGAAGCAGTTCTTTGGGTAGGTGAAATGCAGGTGAGGGGGGAGAAGAACAGTAAATGGTTGGATAGCCGTGGGCATGGAGTTATCTGGAGCAGGCCCGGGCCATAAAAAGTGCTACAGTACGCACACCCATAACTTACAACAAAAATATGTGCCTTATCATGAGCTGTGTTAATTTAAAAAAATAGTGTTACGGGTGGGTTTATTAATACATTCACCATCATTAATGGTGGACAACGATGAGAGCCTGTGTTTTTTAGATTTTGAGAAACAAAAGGACGCATCCCCTGTTCTGCCAAAACAAATGAATGCAATGCTAAAGTGGCAAAGAAAAATGATGAATACATGCTCGGTAAGGGCACGCTTTCATGGTACAAAAAGTTACCTGGGGTGGCACTTGTTGCAACCAGTTCCAAAATGCTCCCCCTTAAGGTGCGAGCTATGCACTCTACAACATGGACGACCGCGGGGTCCAGGACCAAAATCAGGGCAATACGGTGGAAACCACGTGAGATACTGCAACGTGGAATGAACTGCAATGTTTTTATACACAGGCGCAGTTAATGCTTGGGGATGATCCACAGGGCCGTACCTCCAAAACTTGGGGCCCTGTGCAAATTCCCATGGATGAAAAAGCCTAAAATGTATTCTTTTTATGTTTGCCTACGTTTTTCAAGAATTGCTCCTTGCCAAATAAAAAATTTAGTACTATGACATATACTGTACTATCTTTCGATCCGAACATCTTTCTGTTGTACTGATTAAGGGTTCGTTACACTTTCATTGACCATTTTTTAGAATCAATTAACCCTTAAGTAACAATAGTACTACTAGCTTTTTAAAGGAAAATAATAGTACTGGTACTTAGGAAAAATTTGGGGCCCCTAATTTTTTGAGGCCCTGTGCCATTGCTCCAGTTGCACCTGTCCAGATACGGGCCTGGTGATCCACCTGCAAACAGGAGGTGCGGATACATACCAGTGGACGCCGTGCACTGAAGTCATTTTTCGACCAACATGTGGTTAGATGTATAGGATGACACAGCCCACCAAGTTAGGTTTAAATCCTGATGACCGCATTTATTCTGGATTTATTTCAGTATTTGCGGCGATGCGTATTTAGTGGGAGAAGACGTTTCCGTCGACTACGAAGCGGCAACGATGACTTCGTAAAATCTCAAAATGATACGACTCAATATCTGAGAGGTGCTTATAGGGATTGGTTGTGTGTGTTCATAGGGATACGTGTATGTGCGTATATGTAAGCGCTTGCGTCTGTACTGTGTTTGAAAGAAAGATAGATAGTACATTACCTGCAACAAAAGCTAGGACGTCACACCATGATCGATACCCTTTGCCCCAAATTGTGACAAATTGTTGGGGAACGTAGTATAAATTCAAAATTTTCCTACGTGTCATCAAGATCTATCTATGGAGTCATCTAGCAACGAGGGAGGAGCGGATCTACATACCCTTGTAGATCGCGCGCGGAAGCGTTCAAGAGAACGGGGTTGATGGAGTCGTACTCGTCGTGATCCAAATCACCGATGATCCTAGCGCCGAACGGACGGCACCTCCGCGTTCAACACACGTACGGAGCAGCGACGTCTCCTCCTTCTTGATCCAGCAAGGGGGGAGGAGAGGTTGATGGAGATCCAGCAGCACGACGGCGTGGTGGAAGTAGCGGGATTCCAACAGGGCTTCGCCAAGCGCTGCGGGAGGAGGGAGATGTGTCATGGGAGGGAGAGGGAGGCGCCAGGGCTTAGGTATGGTTGCCCTCCCTTCCCCCCACTATATATAGGGCCAAGGGAGAGGGGGAGGGCGCAGCCTTGCCCCTTCCTCCAAGGAAGGGTGCGGCCAAGGGGGAGTCCCTCCTCCCCAAGGCACCTCGGAGGTGCCTTCCCCCTTTAGGACTCTTCCTTTTCCTCTTCTCTTGGCGCATGGGCCTCTAGGGGCTGGTGCCCTTGGCCCATATAGGCCAAGGCGCACCCCCTACAGCCCATGTGGCCCCCGGGGCAGGTGGCCCCACCCGGTGGACCTCCGGGACCCTTCCGGTGGTCCCGGTACAATACCGGTGACCCCGAAACTTGTCCCGATGGCCGAAATAGCACTTCCCATATATAATTCTTTACCTCCGGACCATTCTGGAACTCCTCGTGACGTCCGGGATCTCATCCGGGACTCCGAACAACTTTCGGGTTACCGCATACTAATATCTCTATAACCCTAGCGTCACCGAACCTTAAGTGTGTAGACCCTACGGGTTCGGGAGACATGCAGACATGACCGAGATGACTCTCCGGTCAATAACCAACAGCGGGATCTGGATACCCATGTTGGCTCCCACATGTTCCACGATGATCTCATCGGATGAACCACGATGTCAAGGACTTAATCAATCCCGTATACAATTCCCTTTGTCTATCGGTACAATACTTGCCCGAGATTCGATCGTCGGTATCCCGATACCTTGTTCAATCTCGTTACCGGCAAGTCTCTTTACTCGTTCCGTAACACATCATCCCGTGATCAACTCCTTGATCACATTGTGCACATTATGATGATGTCCTACCGAGTGGGCCCAGAGATACCTCTCCGTTTACACGGAGTGACAAATCCCAGTCTCGATTCGTGCCAACCCAACAGACACTTTCGGAGATACCCGTAGTGTACCTTTATAGCCACCCAGTTACGTTGTGACGTTTGGTACACCCAAAGCACTCCTACGGTATCCGGGAGTTGCACAATCTCATGGTCTAAGGAAATGATACTTGACATTAGAAAAGCTTTAGCATACGAACTACATGATCTTGTGCTAGGCTTAGGATTGAGTCTTGTCCATCACATCATTCTCCTAATGATGTGATCCCGTTATCAATGACATCCAATGTCCATGGTCAGGAAACCGTAACCATCTATTGATCAACGAGCTAGTCAACTAGAGGCTTACTAGGGACATGGTGTTGTCTATGTATCCACACATGTATCTGAGTTTCCTATCAATACAATTATAGCATGGATAATAAACGATTATCATGAACAAGAAAATATAATAATAATCAATTTATTATTGCCTCTAGGGCATATTTCCAACACAAATGTCATCCAATCATATGATCGGGTGATAATTTTAGTCGACCCATATATACAACCACGAATATAGCATCAACTAAGACATAGCTAAATTTTACTGGACTAAGATTTAGCAACACTCTACACTTGGCACTTGAAGCATTTAATCAAAGATTGGTGGGTGATATATCCGACACTTGAAGTGTTTAGTCAATGGCTACATCTATGTCCTGTTGACCGCTAAACTGACCTTGTACGTACGTATGACTCGTGTTGCATGGTACTACTGTACTATGTAGGAGTACTAGTTTAGTACTCCCTCCGTTTCATATTAGTTGTCTCTGAAATGAATGTATTTAAATGTATTTCAGTGCTAGATATATCCGTTGAAGCGACAACTAATATGTAACCAGAGGGAGTACAACGTGTGGACTAGCTTAGCTACGGCCGAATTCTGTATGGTCATCATGCATTGATTATTTCGTAGGTTTGACTACTGACTAAATACCCGCCCAGGAGTCCATGAAAGGTCCCCTTTCAGCGGACAACGCGACGATAACTTTCGAAGGTTCCGCGGTTGAAAATAGCGAACGTGTACACAAAGAATATAACAATAAATATGTACAAAAGCGCAACTATATTTATAGATGCATGCATTCAGATCCAGGTTACGTATGTGCTCTAAACTGGTGGAGTATTTAATTTGATTTGATTCCACTTTTACCATTGCGGGAATTAGTTTAACCTGATTCATTAGGTCAGGTGTCGATGTATGACATGTGAACGAGCTTTACATGGCGAGACCAGACCGGGTCGCTGATATCATTCATACCGCCTGGGCACAGAAATAGGGGACCACATGAATCATTGGGGTCTTCTTGAAAATTGATGCTTGGCCACATAATAATCTTATAAATTTGATAACGCTCTCTTCTACCATAAGATTTATATATTTGATACAAATATGTATTGTTTAACCGTGCTTTAAATTATTGTTTTTTGGTGTTTTAGTAAGGACTCGCCCCCGCGCCACCTTCCTCCGGCGACTCGGGGGTTAGCAACCCTTGCGCCGCCAGTTCATCTTCCTTGTCCCTCATCTTGCCGCCGCTGGAGGGCGCCCACCAGCGAAGCTCGGGCCGGCCCTGAGGAAGGTGGCGACAGGGCTCTAGTTCTCTACGGGTGTGGTGTGGGGCACGACATCGAGGCGGTCCTCTGCATCTTGGTGACTTCCGGGTCGTGATCACGCTAGGCATAGCCGGATTCTCGCGCTGGCTCAGGCGGGCATGCTCGAGGTGCCACAGTGCTTCGGTCAGTAGACGCGGTGCCGATCTAGTTTGTGCACTCTTGACCTAGCAGCTGTTGTGCTCCGCACGGGCGTACATTGGTGATCGTTATCAACCTATTGTGCTCCAGCTTTGGCCATATCAGCACCAGGACTGACGCGACTGGGTAAAGTTTTCTCTAGCGAGGTGGTATAGTCCGTGTTGTGTGCTCTGTCGGCGGTGTTGGTCCTTGTGGTGACTACCCCTGTAGGTGGTGGCAGACTCGTTGCAGGTTGTTGTGGCCATCAAAAGGTCTTTGTGAGGGTCCGTCTCTCCAGATCTGGTGGCTGGCTTTAGTGCGAAGATGCAAATTATGTATGACGACATGACACAGAGGGATGGTTGTGCTGCAACAGTCTCACATCGCATCTAGGTACTGGGATCGTGGAAAGTGTGATGGCAACAACACATGAGTTAGCCACATCCATGACAAATGGGTGGCACAGTCGTGAATAAAAATGCTAGATCCTCCACAACAATCAAGATTTTTATGGCAGATAACTATTTTTGCTCATTTCCAAAGCATAAAATCTGTTATTTGTGCTCGGAGCCATGGAGAAAGAGATTGTGTTGAGCGGTGTTTCGGGAGAAGATTTCTCGGATGGAGAGAGATTCAGTAGAGGACATCTTACCATGGTTCTCACTCCATGTCGATTTCGCACGAGATTTGTGAAATAAAGTGATTCAATTTCCTTAGTTTGAGATGGAGCCTTCTGCCTTCTCTACTTCTAAGTGCGCAACCGGGAGATGGTGATGGGCTAGAACCAATTAATTACCACATGCTAATTACTCGTGCCCACTACTTAATTAAATCAACTACTCAGGTTTATTATACTATATCCTTACCTTTCATGAGGTAAGGTAAAAGGGGCCATGTTAAAACTGCTCGTGCATATGCGGTTTGCATAGGTAGCAATGCCGATTGGAAAGAAAGAAATGTGTTACTATGTGCTATACAAGATAACAAATGAAATATCCTAAAATACTAACTTATAATATAATGCTATTGTACGCTAATATCATAGACACGATATATGCGGGGCACTCCCCACTACGAGCAGCATTGCAACACTCTCTTTTCTTGAAAAATCAGAAGAATTGCTTATTAATTGCGTGCGGTTGTGAAAAAGTTGGGTGTGAGCGTGTGAGCCCCCTCTCCTCCCGCGTGTTCCTAAGACAAAACTATTGTTGAGTGAGCTGATCGAGGACCGCCGATCGCTTGAACCTGAGCTGCTATTGTATCCATGCCATTTTTGTCCCGTTTCATGCTAACCGATCGACCCGGCCTACATAGTTATGTCCGCAGCCGCGTCTTCGGTGGAGCGTCCAAAGTGGCCAATCAGTGATACAATTGGGCAGATCATTGAAAAATGTCTCTCCATGTGTAGCGTGCCGATCGGGAAAATTCAACTGAGAGCTTGTGATTGCGATGAGGACGCGTTTACATGCATGGAACCCAGACACCCAGTTGGGCAGTTGTTTACTCACTGAGAGAGCTCAACTGGTGCCACCGCTGCTGCTACGAATCTTCTTGCAACACACAACTTTTTCACTCCTCATACTGACATCGCTCTAATTCTCTGCTCCCACACCCGCGGCCACTGCGTGCGTGTATATAAGGCGGGCAGGCGGCTATCCCCTTCACCAAATCATCACAAGCTAGATACTTGCATCTGCAGAAGACCGATCAATAGCTACCCAAACCAATAGCCTCGCTCGAACACGAGCATTTCCCAAATCTCTATCTCTCCTTGATAGCTAGCCATCTTACAACCCAGCAATGAAGGTGAGGAACCCTATTCAGTTTCTTCTCCTAGTTCCTGTGTACTTCTCGTTTTGCTTTGTTTATCAGTTTAGTTTTGAGCAATCGATACATTACTCTGAAGCTGAAGCATACGACTGATCCATCGCTTTCCTCCTTGATGTTGCAGCAAAAGATTGTCATCCAATTGAGCATGTCGTGCGACAAGAGCAGGTCCAAAGCCCTCACCATGGCCGCCAGAGCAGCCGGGGTGACATCCATGGGGATAACCGGCGACGCGAGGGACCAGCTGGAGGTGGTCGGCGACGGCGTCGACCCGGTGTGCCTCGTCAGCTGCCTCCGCAAGAAGCTCGGCCACGCCCAAATCATCAAGGTGGAGGAAGTGAAGAAGCCGGAGGAGAAGAAGAAGGAGGACCCGAAGCCGCCGGCGCCCATGCCCGTGCCCGTGCACCCGCCGCCGTACTTCTACCCGCCCAGCTCCTACTACCCCCACCAGTACCCGCCGCACTTCTGCGACGAGCAGCCCGGCAACTGCCGGACCATGTAATTTAATTCTGTCGGCGACTAGAAATAGCTACATGCGCGTGTTTATTAATTCATTGAAGGAAATGAAAAGGACGAGAGATACTCTACCTATTTACGAGTTCGCTTGGGTAATTTCCAGTTTGAAATCGAAGCAAACGCCATGCATGGCTATATGAATCTCAGTTCTCAGGCGCTTGCTTCAGTCCATTCATAAACCACATGTGGTTTGGGGCTGGGCCATGCGGTGAGGGCGAGGAGCCAAACAGGACAGCAATATAGATAGATAGTGCTGCGTCATCTGCAAGAAAAGGTAGGACGTCATACCATGATGTCCTCAGCCCCACATTGTGGCGAATGCCATCTAATCATGTGATCGGCTAATAATTCGAGTTGATCCATATAACCACGGTCCCGTAAGTACTAAATTAGATCTGCACTGTCAAATATCAGGAGACGGGAAATGACAGACCGCACAATAATTAGAGTGCTACGCAGTTGCTCTAGGTTCAAATTTACAGTAGAAACAGAACTACATCCTGACAAATTAACCGTCAGAAGAGTCAGACTGTAAACCAGTACTAGTAGTCTCTAGTGACCTAGTCTGCGTTTCTTATTGTATAATCTTAGAGCATCTTCAATAGATGGTTCAAATGTAAAAAAAATCAATTTTTGGATCGTCTAAGACAAAAAACACTGCTTCAACAGACGGTCCATATGCAAAAAGAATTGAAACGCGGCCTCCTCGTGATGTAAAATGCAACACCTCACGATGCAAATATACATCACGAGATGCATCTGGTCCAAAACCAGCCGCCGACCGCAAACGCCCAACCGCCACTTCATTTCCGTTCCCGCCCGCCCGCCGGCGACCTCCTGCCCGTCCGCCGCTGCCCCGCCGCCGCCCCGCCGCACGCTGTCCGCATCAGATGCAGCGCCGCCCCGCCCCCCGCCGCTGTTTCCACGCCGCCCCGCTGCCCGCCCGCCACGGATCCGGCCCAGCCACCCGCCGCTGTTTCCACGCCGCATCGCCGCCCGCCCGCCGGCCGCCGCGCCACAGCTCCGCCACCGCCCCGCCCGCCACCGCCGCCCCGCAGCAGCGCCCCGCCCGGATCCATCCGCCACCGCCCCGGCCGCATGCCGCTCCCGATGGCGCCGAAGAAGACGCCGAAGGGCAAGTCGGGCTTCTTCGGCGTGAGGCAGAAGCCCTCCGGCAACTGGGGAGTGGAGTTCTCCGACACCGGAAGGCGTTGGTGGATCGACACGTACCCCTCCGCCCACGAGGCCGCGCGTGCCTATGACATGGCGGTGTGGCGTGCCGAGAGGCCTCGGTCGCACCTCAACTTTCCAGAGATCGAGAGTCGGGCGGAAGCGGAGTTGCTTGTGCCGCAGGGCATCAACATGAAGGAGATCACGATGAAGAAGAAGACAAAGAAGCCGTCGGTTGTCGTCAGTGCTGGCAAGACCGATGAGGAGGCGATGGCGAGGTTTGCTAGGGAGAATCCAGAGTACGTCCAGGCCGAGATGGAGTACTACTGGAAGCGTGAGGCGGAGCAGAAGAAGAAGAAGGGGCCGAAGAAGGAGGATGAGGCCGGTCCCTCAACGGTGATCCCCATCGAGTCCTCTTCCGAGGAGGACTGGGCAGACTTCTCAGAGGAGGAGGAGGAGGAGGAGGGGTGCGACGACCCGACGAAGGAGGAGTTCTGGGAGCAGTTCCGTAGCTCCGATGAGGAGTAGTTTATCTAGTAGTTTGAATAAGTAGTAGTTGAAGTTGATGTATGAAACTATGTTGAATTTGATGTTTGAACTATGTTGAATGGACTAGTAGTATGTCGTTCTACATCTTTATTTTAGACCATCTATTGGAGTTGCTCTTTTAGACCATCAATTTAGATCATCTGTTGGAGTTGAGCTTTTTTCAGAGCTCCAAAACGCACTTTTTGACGGTCCAAATTTTACATCTTCGGTTTTGGACGGTCAAAATTTGGACCATCTATTGAAGATGCTCTTAATAGTCTATGTACAACCGTATCCATGCAAAGAAGTAGTTAGATGGTCAAAGTTGTGAATCAGCCAACTAACTTCAGGGCCAAGAATTAAATCATGCGTTCATGAAAATGACACCACTGAACACAACGGTCAATTTAGTGGTGTAGATGGCAACGTTTCCTATTGTTTACTAAGGACGCACTGCTGTCTGAAATAGAATTGTGTTTCTGGACTATCAGAATTTGCAGATTATGGCCGGTAGGCCATCGATCATATATTGATTATTTAGAGATTATGACCGCTTAGTCATCATATATTGATTGACAATATCAGTACCACGAAAGGTCCATAGTTGTCTCACTGGTGATGACATGGTTGCTTCAACGCTCAAATCATTGAAAAGAATATTGTTGGAAGCATTTCGGAGCATCGATTTTTCTCCCAAGACCTCATTTCGAATGAAGATTTGCAGGCAGTTAAAACATTCGTCAATGTTTATCACGAAACTAATCAAAATCTTTTGAATTTATTTACCATTTTTCATATTTTACTCACCAGGGAGCATCAGAGCTTTTTTTGAAAAAAGAGGATGACCTCTAACCTCTGCATTAGGGCGATGCATTCAACAATTTTATTAATTAATTCTCAAGACCTTACAAATTAATACATTAATAAGTCTGAAGTCATCATCTTGACAACATTCGTCGCTACTCCTATCTACTTGATGGAGTGCAGATTGTCGAGGCCGTATATCCAGACCTCACAACAAAGCCCAATATCTAAAGTCGGAGGGCCCAACCAAGCCGAATTGCCGGGTTTGACTCACACACGTCTCCGGCGCACTCTCAGCAAGCACCGCACGCGCACGATGCAGAGCCATCGCCCCCGTCTTTCACCAATCCATCTTCAGAGCAGGTATTGACGCATCCATCTTGCCAGGCTCGCCGTCGATGCCACGACGGCACCAGACAACGCCACCACCCTATGTGCATGTGCATGTGCAGCTTCGTATGGTGAGGACGAGGAGTCAAACATCACAACTTTAGTGAGCGTATGTCATCTAGTCCATGTGATGATCTTTAGATGAACCTAATCATATGATGATTTGGCAATAATAGTGGTTGTATATCCAGTAAACAACTACTCTTTTGTGTTTGCGGTAGAGTTCACTTCTCCTCTCCCTCCCGAGGCGCTCCCGTGGGCGCCGTCGGGGGGCAACCCTAGCGCCTCCTCCTCCGGCCCTCCGCCCCGCCTCCTCCTTCCTTGCCGCCGCCAAGGGCGCCGCCGGCCGAAGGCCGCGTGGCCGAGGCGGCGGCGGGTCGGTTCTCCCCTGCGCGCAGATGGATGGCATCGCGGGCTGCCTCCCTCCTGCCCGCGGCGTCGGGTCCTGGCCGGCTCCTGCTCTGGCGCTCCACCCCGCGCCCTTGTGGCCCGCTGACGGCTCCTCCTCCCCTCTCCCCCCTGCGGCTCGTGGGGTCTGGTGGACTCGTGCATGCTGGCGGCGGATCTGGGCGTCCTGGCCCAGATCCGGTGGATGTAATGGTCACCGGTGGCGGGGGTGGCTGGCGACCTTGTGGAGGTGGTGGTGTTGCGGCCGGTGTCCTTGCTGCTCCGGTGCGGGGTGGCGGGGCTTCGGGTGGTTCTGACTAGGGCGTGGAGGCACAAGTGATGTGGTGGTGGCAGGTTTATTGCGGCGGCGACCAGATTGTTCTAGCGCCGGCTCGTCTGTAAGTTGCTTGTGTCGGCCTCCGACCCCTCTCCTCGGTGTCCGTTCGCTTCTCTCGCCGGAGGGTTGGCCTTCTCCCGACTGCGGTCCATCGACCGTCTCGCACCCGGTGCCGTAGGACCCGAGCTGGTCTCGCGCCCAGCAGCAGGACCGATCCCGTCTCGCGCCCGACAGCAGGACTGCGCTCATCTCGCGCCCGGCAGTAGGACCGGCCCGTCTCGCGCCCGACAGCAGGATTGCGCTCCTCTCGCGTCCGGTGTAGCAGGATGGTTCGATGGAGGCTTGTTGTGGCCGGCCTATTGGGTCTCGGCGCTGGGACCGGCCAGGGGTGCGGAAGGCCGATCCTTTCCGCCCGTCTCTGCGGTTGGGGTAGCGGTGGGGCTCGGGGGACTTGGTGTCAAGATCTTGGAGTCCGGGGCGGTGGCCCTGGTGGTGGTGGCACAGTGCTCCTGGGCAGAGCTCGTGCCTCGGTGCTGTCCGGTTGCCACGGCCATGTGGGCGGCATGGTAGCAGGGGTGTGGCGTTCGGTGGCGGTGAGGGTTGGCCGGTGTGAAAACCTACTCTATATTCGGACGGACTGGCGACGACATAGATCGCTCCCTTCTTGAAGGCGTCGTCGTTCCTATCATTGCCCGTCGTGTTGCTCCAGGGGAAACTCTGATCCTTGGATCGGGCGGTGGCGGCGCTCCGGTGTCGTATCCTTCTTGAAGGCGCCGCCTTGGAGCCCACGGTTCGTCATATGCGGCTTCACTTCTTCGCGGTGGTGTTCACGGCTGAAGCCCTCGGCGGCTCTTGTAGTGCTAGGGAGTGTGTTGCTGCTTTAGCGCCTATGTATCCAGCCTTGGTTGTGTGTGCGCGTTTGTGTTGGGTGAGTGTGGTTGTATCGGGCACTGTTGGTCTATACTTTATATATAAAGCGGGGCGAAAGCCTTTTTCGATAATATCCAGTAAACGCGCAAATAGAAATGAACAGTCAAACGTGCTACCCCAGTAAGACCCAAATATTGTTTGAGCTATGTATTCTCAAAATATCTGAATAAACATATGGGATCACCATAGAATAAACATTTGGACAGGACCATGAAATTTTCTGATGAGAAAATATACACAGGGTTGAGTGGAACTCCTGCTACACTAGTAGAAAAAGGGTCAAATATGAAGCAAATTAGTGCCGGTTTGAATTTGAGCCGGCACTAATGTGACCATTAGTGCCGGTTCCAACGGCTAGGCGGACGGGCATCATTAGTACCGGTTCGTGGGCAACCTTTAGTACCGGTTCATGCCATGAACCGGTACTAATGAGTCCAGTGCGGTTGTGGTCAGGCTGGGGCCCCCACGAAGACCTTTGGTACCGGTTCATGGCATGAACCGGTACTAGAGTTTCTTAGTAAGCTGATTTTTAGTCCCACCTCGCCAAGAGAGAGGCAGTATGAGCGGTTTATAAGCCGTGAGTGCAGAGATAATGACGAAGAGGCGCAATGCTCACATGCACGTTGATTAGCTTCAAGCCTTTTGGAATAGCATAGATTGCACTGAGCTATGTGCAGTGCAGTCTACACTATTCCGAAAGGCTTGAAGCAAATTAACCAGCATTGCACCTCTTTTTTATTTTTAATAACTTATTTGAACTCCGGACTTCTTTTGTGTTCAGTATGCAGCATTCAAAGCGACGTCGTTAATTTCCAACATGTTCTGACATCGTTTGTTGTTTTTCGGTCATTTACCTAATTGTTTAGAGAGCTAAATGACCGTGAAATTAAAAATCACTACAAAATGAATTCTGAAAATGTTGAAAATTGGCATGGTATCATCATTTCATCCGCATAGCATGTGCGAAAGAGTAGAGAGGGTCACGGCAAAAACTGGACGCACTTCGTGTACAAACTGGACAAACTCTTTCGGAGTATCAGGGTTTCGGACGAGAACTCATCTGTTACACGGGAATTTCAATGTTTTTTAAACTTATTTAAACTCCGGACTTCTTTTGTGTTCAGTATGCAGCATTCAAAGTGACGTCATCAATTTCCAACATGTTCTGACATCATTTGTTGTTTTTCGGTCATTTACCTAATTCTTTAAAGAGCTAAATGACCGTGAAATTGAAAATCACTACAAAATGAATTCTGAAAATGTTGAAACTTGCAATGGTATTATCATTTAGGAGTATCAGAGTAGAGAAGGTCACAAAAAACTACTCAGAAATAAATAGAAATAAATAAATAAAGCAGAAAAGAATAAAACTATATAAAAAATTACTCAAAAATAAATAGAAGAAAATAAATAATGCAGAAAAGAAAAAAAAACTATATAAAAAATTACTCAAAAATAAATAGAAGAAAATAAATAGTAGAAAAGAAAAAAATATATAAAAAATTTGTTGGGGCGCGTCCAGTGGGCCTGCCAGACCTAGGTGTGCAAATGCAGGCCAGAAGGCCAGCAGACTCACAGGGCAGCGCGTCCTAGTTAGGCCCAGAAGACAGATATATAGAGAAGCTCGAAGGAGCAGCCGCGGCTGGGTTTATAAACCAGTGCGCTGCCCTTCGCTCGGCGAGGTGGGACTAAACATTGTGCACCGCGGTGGCAGCGCACAACCATTAGTACCGGTTGGTGGCTCCAACCGGTACTAATGATTGGGCCTTTAGTACCGGTTTCGTGGCACGAACCGGTACTAAAGGGGTCGTTTCCCGCCCCTTGGCCTGGCGAAAATTGGCCTTTAGTACCGGTTGGTGGCTCCAACCGGTACTAAAGACCCCCCCTATATATATGGCACTTACGAAAAAATCAGTTTCATCGACCACTTCTTCTCGATCCAACTTCTTCGTCGCGCCCGCCGCCCATCGAGCGCCGCCCTCGCCGCCCCCGCCGCCCGTAGTCGCCGTCACCGCCGTCGCCCCCGCCACCCGTCGTCGCCGTCACCGCCGTCGCCCCCGCCACCCGTCGTCGCACCGCCGTCGCCCGTCGCCGCCGCCTCGCCCGCCGCCCGTCCCCCGTCGCATCGCCCGCCGCCGCCCGTACGCCGCCGCCCCTTGCTCGTACACACACACACACACACATTGTTTTTACTTATTTTCTATTTCCTGTTGTTTAGATTAATGTTAGATAAATTACGTAGATGATAATGTTAGAATGTTAATGTTAGCTAGATGAATAATATGGAAAAGATGTTAAATATTAATGTCAATTTTAGATGAATTTGCTAGATATTAATTAGGTATATATATGAGATTTGAAGTAGTTGAATTAATATAACTAGTTTATTTTTAGTATGAAAATTAATACAACAAGTTTATTTTTGGTAAGAAAATTTAGGTATATGAGATTTGATGATCTAATCAAAATATTACTATATAGAACTACCTACTTTATTTTAGTAAGAAATTAATAGAACTAGTTTATTTTTAGTAAATGTTTTGTTGAATTGATAGAACTAGTTTATTTAGTTGAATTAATAAACTAGTAAGTGTTTAATGTTTCACCTATATATGAACATATGTTAGATATATATTTAATTTAGTTATATGAGATTTCATTATCTAATTAACATTTTATTATATAGAACTAGCTACCTTATTTTTAGTAAGAAAATGAATAGAACTAGTTTAGTTGAATTAGTTGAATTAATTAGTTGAACTAGTTAGTTGAATTAGTTCAATTAATTAGATATATTTTCCATAAGTGCTTAGTTGAATTAGTTCAATTAATTAGTTGAACTAGTTGAATTAACAGAATTAGTTGAATTAATAGAACTAATAAGTGTTTAATGTTTCACCTATGAACATAGGAATGTCGTCTGACGACGAACACGATTTTATTATGTGCGAATACTGCGAAGACCAGCACGGTCTGTGCGGCAGAAATTTTCTAGTTGATGATAGACGCTTCAGCATCAAGCTGGATGAGAACTTCGAAGTGGATACAGTAAGTCACAACGACAAGTCTTTTTTCGTAATTAAGCATGACTTATGCTTCATTTGCTTCAGCTTTTAATTTTAATTTTTCACTATTCTACTAGCGTATCCTTGCCATGCAAGAATTTTTGTGTTGGATAAGATAGGTTTCAATCCTAATGAAACTATGGAGGTAAAAAGAGTTTACTTCAAGACCGAGCATGGTTATACCTTCAACGTCAAATTATACAATGCAGACACATACACCTATTTTGAATGCAAAACTTGGCAAATACTATGCAAGGCTTATGCATTTGAGCCTGATATGGTTATCACCTTTGATATTCGTCAGGAAGATGATATTGAAGGTAATAGAGACATCTGGGTCGGTGTGCAGACGCCTCCAGTTCTACCATTATGTGAGTTTCTCAACCATATTTATGTCTTCGATATGAGATTATTTGAACCAGTTGAATAATTAATAGATCTTAATTTATATTGACAGCTTACTTCTAATCAAGCAAACATGTCCGGCGCTTGATAGACAGGACCGTCCACTGTCCCGGGGCTGAACTAAACTGCGAGGAGACAAGTCATTATGTTTCATGGCTTGAGGATCTTGATGCTGTCAAGACAAATTTCTTTCCTGCACTTAGAAATGTTAGTACTCAAAACGTGTGACCAATAGTGTTCGTATTGAACTACGGTCACATATATTTAGGAAAGATGGTAAGATTTCTACAATTTCTCCTCAGTGCATCTTTTGCATACATTATTTTTTTAAGCTAAACTTCATTGCTAAGTATGTTACTATACGATGTTCTTCAACAGGGACTCCCGATGAATGTTGTGCCTGATTGGATCGAGACTAAAGGTACCATGAATATTGTTAGCTTACGGCCAAGATATCGTACAATGCACTTTAGTGCATTCAGGATTTCTAATAGCGAGGAATGCTTAATAGTAAAAGACTGGAGCAAAATTGTGAACGATCACAGAGAAGTACTAGGGGGCAACAATCAGAAGCGCAACCCACGATTAGGATACAGGTTCATCTGCATGCTCCAATATGATGAATCAGCAAAGTTATACATGTTTTATGCTATTTTACCTGAGAGAGAGCAGCAGGAGTGATTAATTAGCTAGTTCATGCTCTTAGTACTTGTCCTCTCATGTCCGTGTTCTTCGTCCTGAACTTAATCTTAAAGAGTGATTTGCTTTTGTGGTGTTATGCACGCTTATAATATCATTACCATGTTGAACTCGATGATATCTTTGCTATGAAAACCGTTGGTGATGATATATATGATGCAAGAGTTTTTATATTAATATGATGACGATGATGATGAGTTATTATATCATTTATGAAAAAAAAACTGCATATTAGTTTCAACTGGATGGATTCTAGCTAAGTGATCAAGTATATGCCATATCCATATTACCTCGATCACTTAAGTAGGTGACCAAGTATATATAATATGGATATGACATATACTTGATGACTTAGCTAGGATCCACCATCCAGTCAAACTAATATGCGGTACATTCACCTAATGATTTAACAACTCATTATAATGTAAAATAATCACTAAATTAAATTGAAAACACAAAATTAAAGTAAAAATAAAAAATAAAACCAAAACACACCCAAACATTTAGTACCGGTTGGTGTTACCAACCGGTACTAATGTCCTACGCGCACACGGAGCTGGCTCGTGCCACGTGGTTGCCCTTTAGCACCGGTTCGTGCTGAACCGGTACTAAAGGGGGGGGGCTTTAGTGCCCACGATTTAGTGTCGGTTACCGAACCGGCACTAAAGGCCCTTACGAACCGGTGCTATTGCACGGTTCTGCACTAGTGCTATCCTTTTCTTTGATTTAGAGTGGCCATCTTCCTGTCAAGGTTCTTAGAGCATCTCTAGCAGATCCCATATAATGCTCCGACACGTAAAATAAAGGCCAAAATACAGGTTCGCGCGAAAAAAGCCGTCCGATCAAACACTGCAAACGCATTGGACCTGTAATTTTTTGGAAGGGCACTGAAGACATCCCCTTTGAAACTGTGAAAATAAATATTTCGGAGCCAAACCAAAGAGGCCCTATATAAGTGAAAGACCGTTGGCGGGAGTCTAACTAACACTGGAACCTTCATGGCTCGCTCCTGTACGCCCATTCCAGACGCTGGCCGCCCGCCCCGGTAGCCGCGCTTGCCCGCCGGCCCATCCCCGACGCCAGCCGCCCACCCCGGCCACCGCGCTCGCCTGTGGCTCCACGGTTCTCGAACGAAGCTAGCTAGCTAGCTAGCTAGATGAATCGATTCAAACAACTAGCTAGCTCGATGTGTGTCTCTCCCGATGGTCGTTGGTCCTCGGAGTCCGGCCGCCGCCTGTGCCGCCCCGGCCGCCTTGGCTTCTGCCCGCACGCCGCGGCCATTCCGTGTCTTCCTCGTCCGCCGCCCGTCCGCCGGCGGCCGCGCTGGCCTACGCTATGTGCCGATTTCAAATTGGCTTGAGGAAGTGGACGACCAGAAAGAAAAAAGTGAGCTAGTTGTGGGCATGTTCGGTATATTCAGAAAATATTCGTTTTTACGGGATCTGTTCCGTCGCGGCTAAAATCAACCCTTAAAACACGTTTTTCTCAACGCACACAATTATTCCACGTCCAACAAACATCACATCGTTTTCCTCTCGACGTCTCTCGTTCCTGGCGGCTGGAACCCTAACTTCCGCCAGGAGAATCCAATCTTCCAGCGCCATTCTCCGGCGACTCCCCTCCGCTGGTGACCTCGGTCGTCGGTGGTGAGGGGGGTCGCCGGATCCACGCGTGTGGATCGTTTTTACTCTCTCGTAGTCTAGATTTTTAGGTTGTTCATCGTCTTGGCTTCGACGACGACGATAACCGTGCTGAATAAAGATTCTTCGGATCATTTCCTGACAAGGCCACCGATCCTATAGTTGGGGATGGATTTGGAAACCAGTCTGTTCAAGTAAGAATGCCGTGGCGGCGGCATCCTCATGGTGGACTTGTGTCCTCGGGCTCCTTCGTTGCGACGGCGTGGAGCTTGAGAGGTAGCCCAGGAGCGGATGCAGATTGTGGTCTGCATCGATGATATCTGAAAGACGGAACGTGTGCTGGGTTCGTGGCTTGTGGATGGTAGGTATGATTTTCTCCTTCGGCGTCTTAGACGTGGTGGGGTGACAGATCTGGAGTTCGATGGCGTGTCTAGGGTGTTGACTTGGTCTGATTCGTTCAGCGACATGGGCTTCACTTTTGGTGAGCCATCTTAGAGCTCCGTAAAGTTGCATATCAACGATGGAGTCACGTCGAGCTCGGGTGAGGAGGTGATCCATCATTCTTTTCTTCGGTGGCTGCTATGGTGGTGCTGGAGACAGGTGATGGGCGTTGGTGTCAAGCTTAGAAATTTTCTGCAATCTTTTCAGTTTTATCGTGTCCGTCCTTACGTGACTTGTATTTTGATCTCGATGATATGAATGAAACACATATTACCATGCAAAAATTATATTTTTCTCAGTCCTTATAACAATTTTAAGGGTCCGCGATATATGGGGTCTATTAGAGATGCTAGCTCTAAGAGTGCCCTGGTTTCTTGGTTCCTCGCCTGGTCTTCTTCGTTTTACATTAATTAGTGCCTTCGTGGGGTATGCGAGGGCGACCAGCGGAGTAACCAAACTGTTGACCATAAATTCAGAACAATAATAGAAGTGCAAGACCGTTGGCATCAGATTGTCCCCATCTCCACAATTCCTAACTGTAAACAAAAAAAAATTAGCCACCTGCTGCGGAGATCGAGCACGGCAATCAGAGGGGTCTATTTTTTATAAGAAAGTGTACAACTTCTGTCCTAGCTACCCCATTTCTGCGCGTTTTATTTTTTTATAGGAAGCATCGTCTAGTCATCACATAGGAAGGCTTTTCTTATAGGAAGCATCGTCTAGTCATCACATAGGAAGGCTTCAACGCAAGCAATATATATGTATGTATTTAAGCTCTATAAAGTGTTTGCCTTTTCTCCTGAGTGCTGGCAAAGTCATCATCGTACATATAGGACTCACTGATTTATCATGTACGAATCAAGAGTTTTACGTCAAGTTTTTTAATCGGACACGCTAGCATTCACCTCACTGATGGAGCTGTGTACGTCCACTGCCTCCACTTCCGTCAGATCCGTTTCTGATCAGACATTCCGTAACCATCTACACACCATTGCAACCTGTCCCCTGTTGCAAAGCAAAGAATGCAACATGACCATTGTTGCAAAGGCTTCTCCTCAACGGTTGATTCCAGCATTCTCTTAGCAGTCGTTTTACCACCGCCGCTGCTTTCCAAGCATCCACGACCACCTATGTGAACCCGGTGAGCCGCGCTCTTGTCATATTCCGTCGCCGTAGGCCTTGCCCCGCTCGGAATCAAGGGCGAGTGCCATGACTGCTATGGAATGGATCTGACAGCCTACATCGACAGTCACCAGTTGTGCCTCGTGTTTCATGCACACCCACCTGGCCTGACACATGCCCATCTGCTGCCTCAGTGCCCTCGCGTGTGCTCGTTTGATGAGTAGTTGTGCGCTCCGTTGCAACGACGGTGTTGCAAACGGCAGCAGTGAACAAGGGCAGCGATATAGCTGAGATGATTTTTTGCTTTGCACAAGAGCCATGTTGGTTTTTTGCAACAAGGATCATGTTGTAGGATGTTTTTGCAACAAGGATCATGTTGCAATCAATGTGTGTGCAAATTGGATCGGATGGCTCGCGACCGAGCCGATCTTTAAAGAGACTAGCCGGCCCATGCATAGCATGCCCCTTTTAGTTAGCACATAGGGAATTCATGTATGAGGCGATACAAACATGTGGAGATATTTGAGCACGTAGGGGGTTGATACAACGAGCGAAGAGGCTCCCATGTCACTCCTAGTGGGAGACCCAGGAGCAATGCAAAACCTATACTAGTGTCATTGCGGCGGTAGTGCTTTGCATTCAGTGGTGGCTGGTGGCATCACTACATCAAGGTGGCTTCTGGGTGTTGACCTATCGAGCAGTGTGGTAGTAACTCCAGCCGGGAGATCATGGCGGCACGACAAATTCCAGGGCGCAAGACAGAGCGATCGACATCTCCCCTAGTAGGGTTCCCTTGTGGGGACGTGCCACTCTCCTAGATCTAAGGCAATGCTTCTATGGTCTGGCCTCATATCTGCTTCATGGTGGCTTCGTGATTTTGTCGTTTAAGCTTAGCCCTGAGTAGGAGAAGGGGCTTGTCCTTTTCCTATGTGAAAAATGCCCTCGTTAGGAGAAGCGGCTTGTCCTTTTCCCTCCGTGAAAAATGAGGCATATTTGCGTGGACCGTCTTTGACATTCTAGGGTCTATGGACATGAGTATTTCGTGGATGTTCTAAAGGATGCTAAGCCCATCAAGCTACACCTATGCTGCTTAGGTTGAGACCGGTACAAGGTCATTGGTGAAGAGATAGTGTGACTTCTGGTTTCATGCTTCATCATGAAAGTGTATCATCCCGAGTGGCTGGCTAATCCGGTTCTCGTTCTAAAAAATGGGAAGTGCAGGATAGGCTTCAACTATATTACTTTGAACAAAGCATGTTCAAAAGATCCCTTCATCCTGGTGTGAATCGACCAGGTGATTGACTCAGTCGCAGCTTGTCAAGCGCTCAGCCTCCTGCGAACCTACTCGGGCAATCACGAGATCAAGATGAAGTAAGGGCATCTCTGACGGCAACCCGCAAATTTCCTCCTGCATCCATCCGCAGATAGGGGAGACTAGTCCGCGGACACGGATGCGGGAGGCCGCCATCCAACCATAGCCGCATACATTTCAATAACATTTCGAACCAACCGGACGAAATTCATGCGAACAAAACGCTTTTCATTAAAATTCAGACATAATTTACATAAAATGGTCGATACGTTTAACTAAAAAACTAAAAAACACTAAACCCTATATCGGACGACCACCTCATATGCGTGGCCGCCCTGCCCTGCCGCACCGTCATTGTCGTCTGTGCCGTCGTCCCTGTCGTGGTTCTAACTCTGACAGTGATGTAGGGGGGTAAGTATGGAGAGGCGAGGTCTTAGCTATGGAGAGGTTGTAAGGACGCAAGGTTTTACGAGTTCAGGCCCTTCTCGGAAGAAGTAAAAGCCCTACGTCTCGGAGCCCGGAGGCGGTCGACTGGATTATGTGTGTATGAGTTACAGAGGTGCGAACCCTTGTCTTAGAGGAGGGGGGTGGCTTATATAGAGTGCGCCAGGACCCCGGCCGGCCCACGTTACGAAGGGTTCAATGTACATTAAGGTAGGGCGTTACTGATAACGCTAGTAATAAAGTGCTATGATGACCATAAAAGCTACTTAATGACCGACCGTTAGCGTGCGGGGCGCCTTTAAGTCTCCTGGCCGTTGAGTGGTTGGGTCTTGGTCGAGTGTCTTCGAGTCTGTCGAGTGGAACACCTCCAAGTCGATTGAAAGGTGATTTATTTTAGAGGTGTCCTTGGCTAGGGCAGTTAGGACAGGTCCATGACCCTACCCTAGGTTCATAGCTTCATCATTAGCCCCCGAATGGATCGAGGTTTGAGTGGGAAAGGAGTTGAGGACCTCTCCGACTCGTTTTTCATGCCGTGAGCATATCTTGCTTTGGACCAACGGACCCGAGTGATGACAACAACTTCCTTTTCAGTCGCCTTGATCCATTCTTAGTTCTTCGTCGAGTGAGTTTCTTGACCTGTAAGGCTCCGAGTGACGGTGCGGAGGGGATCTTTTAGTCTGACAAGTTTGTTTGCTGCCCGCGGATTTAGTGGGATCTGAATTTTGGGAAGCGCGCGGGACGGGGGAGGCCGCAGTAATCGGATGGGATAGAGCGGAATCGCCTCGATCTCCGTGCCACCTTTTTCGCCACGTATCGCTCGCGCGGTTGTTACGGGATTTGACGGAGCCGTCTGGGCCTACCAGTCAGCCACTCGGAAGCGGCCTCATATAAGGCGTTGGACCAGAGTCCCCCGAACAGTGCGCCCCATTACTTCTTCTCCTCCTCACGCCTCTCTGCTGCGCTCGCTCTCGCTCCAGCGCCACCGCACCGCACGCGTCTCGTCGGCAACAATGGTGAAGGAGAAGACAGCGGCTCTGGAGTGGGCGAAGAAGGCGACGGCGAAATCGAAGGGGAAGGCGACGAGCCGAGGCGGATCTTCCTCGCGGACTGGTCTGCCGAAGGGTTGGATCCAGGGCGACTGGATCCACTCGAGGATCTCCCAAGAAGACCTCGACGACCTGGCCAAGGGAGGGCTGATCCCCTACGACTCGGCGCGGCTTCCGGGGAAGGAATCCGAGCCGCAACCCCGGGAGGGTGAGTGCGTTCTTCTTGCCACCCACGTCGACCGTGGGTTTTCCTTGCCTCCTCATCCTTTCTTCCGAGGGTTTCTGAATTTCTTTGGGGCTCAACTCCATCATTTTACCCCCAACTCAATCGTTTATCTTGCCGCGTTCATTTTCTTGTGTGAGAACTTCTTGGGTTGTCGACCTCACTGGGGTCTTTTGAAGCATATTTTCACTTGTCGCTCCCAGACAGTGAAAAAGGCTAATCCGAGTGACGAGAGGACCCAAGTGATCCAGATGTGTGGGGGTCTTGGCATCCAGACGAGGGGAAAAAGCTCCTTTCCGGCCATGATTCTTCCCGATTCAGTTCGCGGATGGCAGTCGACCTGGTTCTACTGCAAAGACCAGTCGACGCCAGGGCAATCGACTGGCCTCGCTCCCTTTACCATGGACCGAGTGGAAAAACCCTCCCCTTTGAAGGTGCTCCCGGAGGAGAAGGCACACGTGAAGGTGTTGGTCAACCGAGTGGTCCAGCTCATTCGTGACGGGGTCACTAGTATGGATCTCTTGGAGGTCTTCCTTCAGCGGCGCATCCAGCCTCTCCAAGCCCGAGACCACCCGATGTGGATGTATTCGGGTCTAGAAGACTCCACTCGGATCTACCCGGAGGAGGTCGATGACGACACGCTGGAGAAGTGGCTGTCGAGCATTACCGGGAACAAGGACAATCCCAGAGGAGCCAGGAGAGTTCTCCCATTCGACCAGTCGCGTGCACCAGAGCAGGTCTGATTCTGAGTTTTTGCTTGTAATCCGAATTCACTCGCGCTGCTGTCTGTATTGCGTCGACTGACTTTGTTCTCCTTGCTTTCTTTCAGGCCATTACTGAAATGTATTCGATGCCCAACGGGGAGCAAGAGCAAGCTCTGGAAGGCGAGGCGAGTGGTGGCGAAAGTGGCGAGTGGACTTCTGATGGTGAAGGGGATGGTGGAAGTGACGACTCAAGTGATGGGGAAGAAGTCAAGTCGCCTCCTCGCATAGAGAGACGATCCAAGCTTGACCAAGAACGGTTGAGTGCCCGCGACAAGGAAACTGCTCAGGCTGGACAGTCTTCGAAGCGTCCTCGGGTCTCTTCACCAACCCTGACTGAGAAGGCGCCAAAGCACCGCAAAGTTGCAGAGCCGAAGACTCGGAAGGCGCTGCCAAAGATCAAGATCGATATCCCTGTCGCCTCCGCGTGAGTGTCTCTCCTTGTATTCACTCGACGCTCCGCGCTGTTTGTTTTTCTTGTTTTAACTGGACGAACTTTGGAATTGTTAGCGCTGCCACTTCCAGGACCTCAGCTTACAGGGATGATGATGAGGTGATGGAGGATGCGGTCACTTCTAATCCAGGTATGATTTCCGCCATACTATCCTTCTTTGGTCGATTCGACTACATCGTGCATCATTGGGTGACGTGATTTTGGCAATTTGAACTTTGCACAGCTCCCAACATTATTAACCTCCCTGATGATGATGAAGAGCCCGAGAGGTCTTTGACGAGGAAGAGTAGGCGTGCTCCTGCAAGTGAGGCGCTACAGTCGACGCCGAGGGCGGAACCAGTCGTTCAGGGCACTGGTGACGTCAATCGGGGTTCTGTTACCTTCGCGGAGCCCCTGTCGAGTGCCTTGCCTTCTTCTTCGACTGCTCAGGCCCCTGTCGACCCGCCTTCAGTTTTTGCGACCCATCATGTCCCAGAGGACGAGGTGAATGCTGCTAGGGAAGCCATACGCCAGGCGGGCATTATGATGGAGAAGATGAAGATGGTGCGGGACGCCAGCCAAGCCGCCTATGATGCCAGCTCGGCTCTCCAGAGCAACGTTCAGGTTAGTCGGCTATCTGAAGATTCTTTCCGAAAATCTTTGCGTCTGTACACCCACTGGGTGCGTCGATTGAAGTTTTGGACTAGTGGAGACTACGGTGGACTGCTGGCAGTCAACTGTAGTCTTTGTATTTTGCCGAATGTATAAACCGAACTGGTAGTTTGTCTCTTCCACTCGACTTCGGCGGGCCGGTCGAGTGGGATCAGAACCGGTGGGGGCACGCTAAGTGCATCCATTGGGTGTAGTCCCCGAGACTATGGTGCACTGTTGGCAGTCGACTGTAGTCTGAGTTCTACTTTCTTTCTCTCTTTTTTTTTGAACTCGACTTCGGCGGGCCGGTTGAGTGGGATCAGAACCGGTGGGGGCACGCTAAGTGCACCCACTGGGTGTAGTCCCCGAGACTATGGTGGACTGCTGGCAGTCGACCGTAGTCTTAGTATTTATTGCCTTTGTTGTTTTTTTGCTGTAACGATAACTTCTCCCCTTTGATTTCAGAAATCTTGCGATCTTGGAGCTCGCTTTGCTGACTTGGAGAAGCAGCAGATTCAACTGAACCTTGATCTGGAGCTGGCCAGGACAGAGCTGCAAAAGGTCAGAGACGGCGCCGCAGGTAAGACGATTTTGTCGACTGGTTAGTTTTTAGGCTTGAGTACCCTTCTGCTATTTCCGAATCAATCATCATTTCTTTGCAGAAAAACTGAGAGAAGCTCTGGCGAAGAAGGATCAGGACTTGGCTGCTGCCCGTAAGGAGGCCGACGACAAGACCGCTCTGGCCGAACAGAAGCTGGCTTTGGTCGACCAGTTAGAAGAAGAGAATACCAGGCTGAAGACCACTCTGAATGAAGCCAACAGGGAGTGTACACGTTGGAAGAAGGATAACCTCAACCTGAACGAAAAGATGGAAGGCATCGCTCGCAGGAGGGACGATCTGGAGAGCTACTTGAGGAGCCTCGCCAAGAAGTTGTACATCAAGCTTGAAGGTGCACATTCAGTTCCGACTGGTGTTTTTTTGGTGTCGACTCAGTGTATGAAAATTGACTTATCCTTGGATCGTGAATGCAGAGTTTTATCAGAACTTTCAAGAGAAGACTGGGCGGATCGAACCAGGTTTGGATCCAATCAACTCTCCCGTGAAAGATGAAACTGCCATGAATCTGCTCCGACTGGAATCTCGCATCGACGGTGCCGTGGACTACTTGGCTCGACTGAAGGTCGCCATGTCACGGATTGACCCGGCACTTTGGCCAGAGGCTACGCTCCAAAACGATCTCGAGTCTCTGATGACTCGACTTAACGGAATCCCTGACCGAGTGCAGGAGTGCAAGAAGTCTTCTGCTCGGTGTGGCGCTGATGTGGCTCTATCCTTGGTTCGTGTCCACTGCAAGGAGGTGCGACAAGACAAGCTGGCAGCAATCAAGGTCGCCAACACCCAGAAGCATGACTTCGGAACCTTTATGGAGACTTTCATCGCTGCAGCCACTCGGATAGCCGACGGCGTCGACCTAGATGAGTTCGTCGAGCCTGCCAGCCCTCCTCCCGTGGAGTGAACAAACTCTTATGTCCCACCTTAAATTTGCCTCGGAATGCCAAGTGGTTTTTGTAACCGTTAAACTCTGTCGAGCTGGAGGCTCGAGTACTTTGATCTGCGGTCTAGGACCTTTGGATCTTATCTGAACTTGATTTATCGTTGAATATCTTCATGAATTATCTGTCGAGTGGAACTTGTTCTTCACTCGAAATAACTTTGTATTTGTGGTGCAGCTCCGAAGGAGAAGGTAGCAGTCGATTTACACCTCGTCGTCCTTGCGGATTGGGATGTGTTCCGTACTTAGGCGAGCACTGGGCTGCAGCTAAGCCTCCGAGTGGAAGGTCTGCTCTCCACTCGGTAGGATTTTAAAAACTTAGGCGAGTACTGGACTGCAGCTAAGCCCCCGAGTGGGAGGTCTGCTCTCCACTAGGTAGGATTTTTTCAAACTTAGGCGAGTACTGGACTGCAGCTAAGCCCCCGAGTGGGAGGTCTGCTCTCCACTCGGTAGGATTTTTTCAAACTTAGGCGAGTACTGGACTGCAGCTAAGCCCCCGAGTGGGAGGTCTACTCTCCACTCGGTAGGATTTTTTCAAACTTAGGCGAGTACTGGACTGCAGCTAAGCCCCCGAGTGGGAGGTCTGCTCTTCACTCGGTAGGATTTTTTCAAACTTAGGCGAGTACTGGACTGCAGCTAAGCCCCCGAGTGGGAGGTCTGCTCTCTACTCGGTAGGATTTTTTCAAACTTAGGCGAGTACTGGACTGCAGCTAAGCCCCCGAGTGGGAGGTCTGCTCACCACTCGGTAGGATTTTTTTCAAACTTAGGCGAGTACTAGACTGCAGCTAAGCCCCCGAGTGGGGGGTTTGCTCTCCACTCGGTAGGAGTTTTAAACACTTAGGCGAGCACTGGGCTGCAACTAAGCCTCCAAGTGGGAGGTTTGCTCTCCACTCGGTAGGATTTTTAAAAACTTAGGCGAGCACTGGGCTGCAGCTAAGCCTCCGAGTGGGAGTCTGGCTCACCCCTCGATAGGATTTTTAAACACTTAGGCGAGCACTGGGCTGCAGCTAAGCCTCCGAGTGGGAGGTTTGCTCTCCATTCGGTAGGATTTTTAAACACTTAGGCGAGCACTGGGCTGCAGCTAAGCCTCCGAGTGGGAGGTTTGCTCTCCACTCGGTAGGATTTTTAAACACTTAGGTGAGCACTGGGCTGCAGCTAAGCCTCCGAGTGGGAGGTTGCTCTCCACTCGGTAGGATTTTTAAACACTTAGGCGAGCACTGGGCTGCAGCTAAGCCTCCGAGTGGGAGTCGGGCTCACCACTCGGTAGGATTTTTAAACACTTAGGCGAGCACTGGGCTGCAGCTAAGCCTCCGAGTGGGAGTCTGGATCACCACTCGGTAGGATTTTTAAACACTTAGGCAAGCACTGGGCTGCAGCTAAGCCTCCGAGTGGGAGTCTGGCTCGCCACTCGGTAGGATTTTTTTTACAAACCTAGGCGAAACGGATTCGCAGCTAAGCCACCCACTAGGGGATTTCACACGCAAACAAAAGCAACAACAATTATAGGAAAATTTGTAACGCTCTTGTCTTTGATAAATAGACTACATAAGTTTTTCTTATTACATCTCATCCGAGTGAGAATTCAAGTGTGAAAGGGGCGGAGCAGTTCTACATTCCAAGCTCGTGGCTCATCGATCTGGCGATCGACATTGTAAAGGTGATACGCTCCATTGTGGAGGACTATGGTGACGATGAAGGGACCTTCCCAAGTAGGAGCGAGCTTGTGTGGTTTCTGTTGATCCACTCGGAGGACCAAATCTCCTTCTTGGAAGGCTCGACTCTTCACATTTCTGGCATGGAATCGACGCAAGTCTTGCTGATAAATGGTCGATTGGATCATAGCCATTTCTCTTTCTTCTTCCAGGAGGTCGACTGCGTCTTGCCGGGCTTGTTCTGCTTCATCTTCGGTATAAAGCTCGACTCGGGGTGCATTGTGAAGTAGATCACTTGGCAGGACTGCTTCCGCTTCGTAAACCAGAAAGAACGGAGTTCTTCCAGTCGACCGATTCGGGGTAGTCCTAAATCCCCACAGAACCGACGGAAGCTCGTCGACCCAAGCGCCTGCTGCGTGCTTGAGATCAAGCATCAGCCGAGGCTTTAGTCCTTTGAGAATCAGACCATTTTCCCTTTCTGCTTGTCCATTCGACTGGGGGTGGGCGACCGATGCGTAGTCGACTCGTGTGCCTTGAGAGGCGCAAAAAGCTCTGAACTTGTCTGAATCAAAGTTTGACCCATTATCAGTGATGATGCTATACGGGACTCCATATCTGAATGTTAACTCTCTGACGAAACTGATAGCAGTGCAAGCATCAAGATTCTTGATAGGCTTAGCTTCAATCCATTTGGTAAACTTGTCGACTGCCACAAGCACATGTGTGAAACCGCTCCTGCCTGTTCTCAATGGGCCAACCATGTCCAGTCCCCAAACAGTGAAGGGCCAGACGAGTGGAATGGTCTTCAGGGCTGATGCAGGCTTGTGCGACATGTTGGAGTAGAACTGGCACCCTTCACACTTGTCGACTATCTCTTTTGCCATTTCATTCGCTCTTGGCCAGTAAAATCCCGCTCGGTATGCTTTAGCCACAATGGTCCGAGAGGACGCATGATGACCACAGGTCCCCGAGTGGATATCATCAAGGATTATCTGACCTTCTTCTGGTGTTATACACTTCTGACCGACTCCAGTCGCGCTTTCTCTATACAACTGTCCCTTTATGACTGTAAAGGCCTTGAATCGACGAACGATCTGTCGAGCCTCTTCTTCGTTCTCCGGGAGTTCCTTTCTCAGGATATACGTGATGTACGGTATCGTCCAGTCAGGGGTGATTGCCAAAACTTCCATGATTAGGTCGACCACTGCCGGAATTTCAACTTCAGTCGGATCTGTGGCACTCTTTGGCTGCGGGGCTTCATCTGTAAAAGGATCTTCTTGGACTGATGGCGAGTGGATGTGTTCCAAAAACACATTGCTGGGGATGGCTTCTCTCTTGGAGCCTATCTTTGCCAAATCATCAGCCGCTTGATTTTTCAGTCGGGGGATGTGATGAAGCTCTAACCCCTCGAATTTCTTCTCTAACTTTCTCACTACATTGCAATAACCAGTCATAGCTGGACTTCTGACGTCCCATTCTTTCATCACCTGATTAACCACCAAATCTGAGTCGCCATAGACCATGAGGCAACGGACGCCGAGTGAAATGGCCATGCGCAACCCATACAAAAGTGCTTCATATTCTGCTTCGTTATTGGAGGAATCGAAGTGAATCCGGAGAACATATCTGAGCTTATCTCCTCGGGGGGAAACCAATACTACCCCAGCACCGGAACCATCCAGCATCTTAGATCCATCGAAGAACATGGTCCAGTGCTCCGAGTGAACTTGAGTCGGAAGTTGCTGTTCGATCCACTCGGCGACGAAATCTGCAATTGCTTGGGACTTGATAGCTTTCTTTGCCTCAAACTTGATATCTAGGGGAAGAAGTTCAATCGCCCATTTGGCCACTCGACCAGTTGCATCTCTGTTGTGCAAAATATCTGATAGTGGAGCGTCGCTGACGACTGTAATGGAATGATCAGAGAAGTAATGTGCAACCTTCTTCATGGTCATATAAATCCCATATACAAACTTCTGGTAATGAGGATATCTTTGCTTTGAAGGAGTCAAAACTTCAGAAACATAATATACTGGGCGCTGAACTTTGAAGGCCTTTTCTTCTTCTTCTCGCTCAACCGTAAGTACTGTACTGACAACTTGTCCTGTGGCTGCAATGTAAATCAGCAAAGGCTCCTTGCTGGTTGGGGCAGCAAGCACCGGCTGGGTGGAGAGCAGAGCTTTGAGCTCTATAAACGCTGCATCAGCTTCTGGAGTCCACTCGAACTTGTCGGACTTCTTCATCAGTCGGTAAAGAGGCAATGCCTTTTCACCGAGGCGAGAGATGAATCGACTTAAAGCGGCCAAGCATCCTGTAAGCTTCTGGACGTCATGCACACGCACAGGACGTTTCATCCGGAGTATAGTACCAATTTTTTCAGGATTGGCGTCGATTCCCCGTTCGGAAACGAGAAAACCGAGTAACTTCCCACCTGGAACTCCGAATGTGCACTTTGACGGATTGAGCTTGATATCATACCTCCTGAGGTTGGCAAAGGTTTCAGCAAGGTCAGTCAGCAGGTCGGAACCCTTCCGTGACTTGACCACAATATCATCCATGTATGCCTCCACATTCCGACTGATTTGAGTGAGCAAACACTTCTGAATCATCCTCATGAACGTGGCTCCGGCATTCTTGAGGCCGAACGGCATGGTGACATAACAAAAGCACCCGAATGGAGTGATGAAAGCTGTTTTGATCTCGTCGGGCCCGTACAGATGGATCTGATGGTACCCAGAATAGGCGTCTAGAAAAGACAAACGCTCACATCCCGCAGTCGAGTCGACTATCTGGTCGATGCGGGGGAGAGGAAAATGATCTTTCGGGCAGGCCCGATTGATATGCTTGAAATCAATGCACATGCGAAGTGACTTGTCCTTCTTGGGGACCATGACTACATTGGCTAGCCACTCAGAGTGGTAAATTTCTCGGATGAACTCCGCTGCTAAGAGCCGAGCCACCTCCTTGCCAATGGCCTTCCTCTTCTGGACAGCGGACCGTCGAAGATGTTCTTTCACAGGTTTAAATTTTGGGTCGACTCGTAGACGGTGCTCAGCCAGCCCCCTGGGAACTCCAAGCATGTCAGCAGGCTTCCATGCGAAGATGTCCCAGTTCTCACGGAGGAACTGGATGAGCGCTTCTTCCTATTTGGAGTCGACCGTCGTTGAGATGTGAGTCGGAGCAGCGTTTGGATCGGTCGGGTGAATGTGAGCTGCCTTCGTTTCACCGGACGACTGAAAAGCTAATTCTGAAGCAGGCTTCTTAGCTCGTAGCAACTCACTCGGATCTGCAGTCTTCTGATACTCTTGCAGCTCGACCACCGCCATCTGAGCGTCAGCAATCTTTGAGCCTTTCTGAAAACACTCTTCTGCTTTCTTCCGATTGCCTGTAACAATGATCACACCTTTGGGAACAGGCATCTTCAATTTGAGATACACATAACATGGTCGAGCCATGAAGCGTGCATAAGCTGGCCTGCCCAAAATAGCGTGATAAGCACTTTGGAAATCCACAACTTCGAATGTCAACTTTTCCTTGCGGTAATTCTTGGAATCACCGAAAACCACATCAAGAGCAATTTGGCCGAGTGACTCAGCTTTCTTTCCAGGAATGACTCCATGGAAACTCATGTTACTGGTGCTGAGCCTGGACATCGGAATGCCCATCCCTTTCAATGTTTCTGCATACAGTATGTTCAAACCACTTCCTCCATCCATCAGGACTTTGGTCAGTCGAGTGCCTTCGACAACTGGGTCGACCACCAGAGCTTGCCTCCCAGGGGTGGCAATGTGCGTAGGGTGATCAGACTGGTCGAATGTGATGGCAGTCTGGGACCACTTCAGATAATTGGGTGTTGCCGGAGCAACCATATTTACCTCATGGTTAATAACCTTCAGTCGACTTTTGCTCTCAACATCAGCAAAAATCATCAGGGTGGAATTGACCTGGGGGTACCCATCGTCACTGTCTTCCTTGTCCTCAACTTTGTCTGACTCCTTTTCCTTATCTTTGGACTGCTTGCCCTGAAACTGCTGGATCAGAAGCCGACACTGTCGAGTGGTATGCTTTGGGTAAATGAGTTTACCCTCTTCATCTTTCTTGGTGTGGATGTGACACGGTATATCCAAAACATCATTTTCATCTTGGTCTTTAACTTTCTTGGGGTTCCAAGGTCCTTTGGGTTTTCCCTTAAATTTTCCCTGGGTTACGGCCAGGGCCTCCCCAGGAGCGGCTGGCTCGGCTTTCCGCTTCTGTTTCCGACTGGAATTTCCTACGGTTTCCTGGGCGACTGCTTTATGCTTGCCACTCCGGAGTCAATCCTCATCTTCACCATTAGCGTATTTGGTGGCAATCTCCATCATCCGATTCAGAGACATCTCTCCGGTTCGACCGAACTTCAGATTCAATTCTCTGTACTTAACGCCTTCTTTAAAGGCACAAACTGCTTGATGATCTGGTACATTTTCAACTGTGTGATGCAATGTGATCCATCTCTGGATGTAATCCCTCAGAGTTTCATTCGGTTTCTGCACGCAAGACCGCAATTCCGTAAGGCCTGCAGGTCGCTTGCATGTTCCTTCAAATGTGGTGACAAACACTTGGAAGAGATCCTCCCAAGTGTAAATGCTGCTGGGTGCTAACTGATTCAGCCACGCTCTGGCCAAGCCTTCTAACATGAGAGGCAGGTGCTTCATGGCTACCTCATCGTTCCCACCGCCAATCTGGATAGCCACTCGGTAATCTTCGAGCCAAGTATCGGGCTTGGACTCACCGGTGAACTTACTAACTCCAGTCGCCAACCTGAAATTGGGAGGAATTACAGCGGCTCTGATGGCTCGACTGAAACACTCTGGCCCTGAAGCATGTACTCTGCTACTGGTAGGCGCATCTCTATCGTGGCCTTCTCTGTGAGCTCTATTCCTGTCGACCAAACCTTGAACGAGAATGGATCTTGCATCAAAGCCTGGTTCCCTGGGGTCGACTGGAATTCTCCGCCCAACACTATGAGGGCGTCTGTCCTCCTGCTGTCGAGGCACATATGATCCACTCCTCGGGGGAGGGGTTGGCACTCGACGTCTATCATCACGATCGAATCGGTGATCATACTGCTCATCCCTTCTGTACTGATCATGCCGGTCTCCACGTCCCTCACGCCTCGGAGGCGATCTTGGGCTGTGAGCCGACTGGACTGTATCCGCTGCAACGGATCGACTGTGGATCCTGTTCCGCGACTGAGAAACAGCGGAATTCTGGTCTCCCGCTGCCCGGAGCAACGCTCTGATTTGCAACAAGCCTCTGCCAGCCTCTGACTGGGAGGGCTGAATCGACTCTGCTATACGGGCCGCAGCCGCCAAATTCTGAATCGGAGTACGATATACCTGCGGGGGCGGAAGGAGTTGACGTCGACTGGATTCTGGAGCCCGTTGACGCGCTCGCTCATCGAGTATTCGCTGGAGATTCTCCAGTCGAGTGCGCTCGGCCAAGTTAGCCAAGCGCGCGTCCTCCAAGGCTCGGGCCTCGGGGGTTTCTCCAACGATAGGAGAGTGGAGTGCATTCATGTTCCGGCGGCGAAGTTCCTCCCGTTGCAACGACGTGAGAGGCTTGGGGAGATACTCCTCGTGAGGACGCGACGGGTCGCCCCCATCCGCGCCTTCGTCAGCGCGGGGGAAACCGGGAGGACTGTGTGGCCCATCGATCACCAGAACCTCTGCAGCTGGGTCACTGCTGTCGCATTCGGATGCGGTCTCTGAGGAGCCAGTCGACAGGTCGAACAGGCCGTAGAGGGATTCGTCGGGTTCGATTGCTGCGACTTGTGGGGTGGCCGACTGGCGGGCCACCGCATGCCTCACCAACCTCTGAAGCCTCGACCGACCGGAGGGCTTGCGCCGGCGAGAAACAGGGCGGGGAGATGCCATGGGAGCCGACCGATACTAGGTCGATGGCTGCCGCAGGAGGACACCACGGAGCATGCGCGAAAGTGCATCGCCCCGCGGACGGGAAGCGCGTCGACGTCGAGTGGAGCCTCCTGAAGCCAAGCGGAGTCGTCGGCGATGAACGTGAGCGCGCCGAGACGGATCTCGCGGCCCTCCACCAAAGCTCCGCTCGAAACCATGATCAAGGAGATCGGAAAAAATCGCAACTTCTCAAACTAGGCGCTAAGACTCCTGGCCCCACGGTGGGCGCCAACTGTCGTGGTTCTAACTCTGACAGTGATGTAGGGGGGTAAGTATGGAGAGGCGAGGTCTTAGCTATGGAGAGGTTGTAAGGACGCAAGGTTTTACGAGTTCAGGCCCTTCTCGGAAGAAGTAAAAGCCCTACGTCTCGGAGCCCGGAGGCGGTCGACTGGATTATGTGTGTATGAGTTACAGAGGTGCGAACCCTTGTCTCGGAGGAGGGGGTGGCTTATATAGAGTGCGCCAGGACCCCGGCCGGCCCACGTTACGAAGGGTTCAATGTACATTAAGGTAGGGCGTTAATGATAACGCTAGTAATAAAGTGCTATGATGACCATAAAAGCTACTTAATGACCGACCGTTAGTGTGCGGGGCGCCTTTAGGTCTCCTGGCCGTCGAGTGGTTGGGTCTTGGTCGAGTGTCTTCGAGTCTGTCGAGTGAAACACCTCCAAGTCGATTGAAAGGTGATTTATTCTAGAGGTGTCCTTGGGTAGGGCAGTTAGGACAGGTCCATGACCCTACCCTAGGTTCATAGCTTCATCAGTCCCTCCAGCGTCGGTACATTGCCGGAGGTTCGCGATAGCCTTGTCCGGCGGCTGCCTGCCACTCGCGGAGGAGCCTCTCTGCCTCCTGCTGCGCTATGCGGAGGGCCGCCACGACCACTGCTCACATGGCCTTTGGAGCCATGGCGGCGGTCTTGCCGCATCCGGCGTTCACGGAGCAGTCGCTAAGCGACCACTCCTCATCGATCTTAGCGAGCTCGCCGTGAAGGCGGCAACGACGCCTGGTGGCCTTCTTCGCGGTGGTCCGGAGCGGTCAAGTGCCCACGCGGCTGCGAAGTCTGGGTCGTTCTGGACCCATTCTGGCGCCACATCACTCTTGGCGAACGCGGAGCGGCGACCGGCAGCGCACCGGTCGTACCTCGTCTGCCGCCTCGCCGCGCGCTCCGCCTCGGAGACCACGGCCTGAGAGCCGGAGGCATCGCGGTAACCGTCTCCTCCGAGGTAGTGGACGATGCGGCCATGCGCCTTCGCGATCGCGGGCTGCAGCTCCTCCTTCACGCCACGATGTTGGAGGCATGGCGGAGCGACGTACCGCAGGGAGGACGCTGGCTCGTCCTTGATGTGGCGCCTGGTTTGGACACCGCGGTTGCGCGGGGGCAGGGGCGACGATGGCTCGTCTTTGACGCGGCATCCAATGTGGATGTCGCGGTTGCACGGGTGCGAGATGGGCTCGTCGTTTACCGGATGGAGCGGGGACGTCGGCTCGCGCTTCACGTGGTTGTGCGGCGGGGACGATAGCTCCAACATGACGTGCGTTGGTGATGGCCCCATCTGACGGAGCGAATGCTCCGTCAGCAACTCGATCCGACGGACGAATTCTTCGTCTGTCACCGTGGCCTCATAGAGGAGGCGGGGCCGATGCGACAACGACTGCTCCGGTTGTTCCTGCGCGGCCTGGTCCTCGTCCTCGCTGGAGGAGATGCCGATCTCCTCTTGGGTGGAGGAGCCGACCGCTGTGGATGCCGAAGGGCCCGGAGAGCGATGGCAGCGGCGCCGAGACCCACCGGAGGAAGAGCTTCCGCCGACGCCGCCTGCCGGGGCAGAGCACCATGACTTCGGCATCGCTTCTGGCATCGGAGAGGAGGAAGGGCTCGGTGAGGTGCGTGACAGGGAGGCGGAGCGGGGCGTTACTCGGGGAAAGGGTGTTGCGGCTCTGTGCTTCGCCGGAGCACGGATTATATACCCGTGGCCAGGCTAGGTGAAGGGGCAGTCAGCCGGTTTCAATGCGGCGCAACAACCAGAGTTGATTCCTCAGGAAGCTGCGCCCGCATTGAAGCGGCGGTTGCCAAGAAGTGACGTCGGTCAGCGCCGCCCTCCCTCCGGTCACATCGCGCGGCATCAATGTCAGCCGTTGCTTGCTCTGGGACGGCATGAATGTAGGACGGTAAGCGGCGTGTTCATCAAAAGAAAAGCGCGTGAGAGGCGGGTGGGGGGTTTGGATGGGTTAGGACGGTCAGACGCGGGCTTGAGAACGGTCCAAAGCACCCTACAGACGATACATATCCATGTTGAATGATTTTTACGGTCCGAATAGATGTGGGTGGTTTGCCGGTCAGTCTTGAAGATGAAGTGAGGCCAGATGAAATCAAGATTCCCTTCGCAACCCCTTCGTTGCACCAGTGCATATTTCAGAAACAAAAATATATATCATTGATGAGCAGTGCCATTCGTACGTAAAAGTTGTACGTACTTTTTACGCACACTACACCCAGCACCATCAGCGTATGGTTAGCAAAGATCACGGGTTGGTTGCAATCTACTCCGTACAGTTTGCGTAGGAATAGCATTACCGATCATTGATGGATTCGGTCTACGCCGGTATTGTCTAATGCCAGTGTGATCGGAGGACTCGACCGAGAGCATGTGACGAGGACGCGCTTACATGCATGGCTACTTGCTCAGTTGGTGGGCACTTGTTTACTCACTCGGAGCTCAACTGCTGCAGTGCTGCTGCTGCTACGAATCTGCGTTGGATCGCTCCTACGCCCACGCCCAGTGCTTGCTTGTACAGTATATAAGGACAGGGGCTGCATCCATCCCCTTCACAAAATCATCACAAGCCACTTCCTGCCTCTAGACACCCACGCCAACTGCGGAAGATCGATCAGTAGCTACCCAAACCGATTTCGATTCTAGCCTCGCTTCAACGCGAACATTTTTCTCATTGATAGGGAACATCTGCCGAACCAGCAGCGCCCAAAATGAAGGTGAGGAACTTATTCAGTTTCTGCTCCCATTCTCGTGTTGCTTTGTTTAGCACCTAGCTTAATTTTGAGCAAGCAATACATTACTCTGAAGCTGAAGCATACCACTGATCGATTGTTTTTCTCCTTCTTCTTGTTGCAGCAAAAGATTGTCATCCAGTTGAGCTTGTCGTGCGACAAACGACGGTCCAAAGCACTGACAATGGCCGCCAGAGCAGCCGGGGTGACGTCGATGGAGATTACCGGCGACGCCAGGGACCAGCTGGAGGTTGTCGGCGACGGCGTCGACCCGGTGTGCCTCGTCAGCTGCCTCCGCAAGAAGCTCGGCCACGCCCAAATCATCAAGGTGGAGGAAGTGAAGAAGCCGGAGGAGAAGAAGGATGAGCCGAAGCCAGAGCCCGTGCACCCGCCGCCCTACTTCTTCTACCCGCCCAGCTGCTCCTACTACCCCCACCAGTATCCGCTGTACTTCTGACCATGTAACTGCCGGACCATGCATGTAGCTGCAAGAGAGCGATTTTTACGTGCTTTAATTTTGATTTTTGTCAGCAACTACAAATAGCTACATGCGCGCGTGTTTATTAATTCATTGAAAGAAATGAAAAAGACGAGAGATACTGTATCAATATATTTACGAGTTCGCCTGGGTAATTTCCAGTTTGAAATCGAAGCAAACTCCATGGTTATATGATTCTCAGTTCTCAGGCGCTTGCTTCTTGGTGAAGATGAAGTTCATTCATAAACCACATGTGACATGTGGTTTGGGGCTGGGCCATGTGCCCGATGTGTAGGGTGACTGGTGAGGACGAGGAGCCAAACAGGACAGCACGATAGTACATACGTCATCTGCAAGTGCAAGAAAAGGTAGGACGTCACACCATGATGTCCTCAGCCCCCCATTGTGACGAATGCCATCTAATCATATGATCGGCTAATAATTCGAGTTGATCCATGTAACCGCGGTCCCGTAAAAACTGAATAAGATCTGCACTGTCAAAACCCATAGTTTCAGGTCTGCAGCGATTTCATAGAGTTTCATAGGAAAAGAGACTCAAAATTCTTCACCGATTTCACAGCAGTCGAGTGGCCCTCTACCTTCCTTTCAATGTTCTTACAGTGGCCTGGTTTTCTTCGGCCCGGTTTTCTTCGTCTTGCTGCATCAGTTAGTGGGGTGGGCCGGGTCAACGACGAGAGTAGAGTAACCAAATTACTGACCACAAGCTCGTGACGGTAACAAAAGTACAAGACTGTTGGCATCAGATTGTCCACATCCCCACAATTCCCAATTCTAAACAAAAGTATTGGCCACCAACTGCAGAGATGGAGGGAGCACGGCAACCAGACTGCTCTATCGATCGGGATTTAGGAATGTTTGCTCTCTAGAGTAAACTTCGAGCTCCTAATACTAGCTTTACTGAATAGTTGGAAATCCAAATACAACCAGAGCAACCAATTCCACAACATAACTATAGGAGCCCGGAAATGACAGACCGCGCAGTAATTAGAGTGCTGCGCAGTTGCTCTGGTTTTACATTTACAGCAGAAATAGAACTACAACCTAACAAATTAACCGTGAGAAGAGTCAGACTGTAAACCAGTACTGAAGTAGTCTCTGGTGACTTTGTCTGAATTTCTTACTATTGTACACACCTAGTAGAGTAGTAGTAGTATCTTCAACCGTATCTTTGCAAAGAAGTAAGATGGTCAAAGTTGTGAATATGTCGACTAACTTCAGGGCCCAAAGAAGAATTGGATCAAGCGTTCATGAAAATGTCACCGCTGAACACAATGGCCAATTTAATGGTGTAGACGTGTAGTTGGCAACGTTTCCTATTGTTTGCTAAGGACGTACCGCTGTCTGAAATATAATTGAGTTTGTGGACCATCGGAATTTGCAGATTATGACAGCTAGGCCATCATATATTGATCATTTGCCGATTATGAACGCTAGGGCATGTTCAACGCCGACCCTCAAACCGTCCATATATATTCGGATCATGATGCCTGTACGTGTTGTGGCATCCAACGCGTGCATGTATTGATTCGCAGGGCGACCAGACGCAATTTCTCTCGCATACCGAAGAAAAATATGTGTAGGTGGGTGGGTGGGTGGGGGGGGGGGGGGGGGGGGCTTTGCTGGCTTCTGGATCGCTGCCACATTGAAGCAGCACGCCGACCGAGAGAACCACCCGCGCCGCTTCACGGTGCAGGCGACTGCTCCGCGTTCAAATAACACCACGACTGTCCATCTGTTCCTCTGCCGCCCACATTAATGCATGTGGTTGCCGACAATCCTACTCCGGAGCCATCCGTCCGTTCCTCTGCCGCCCACCATTACCATTCGCCCGGTATATACTAAACTGCATCCCAGCCATAGCCGCATTCATCCTCCTATGGTCCCTTTGTCCTCTTCCGCACCACTCCAACCATGCCCTCCTCGCGCTCCAAAGCTCTCTAGGACAGACTGTCGTCGGAGCAGAAGGAGATGGCCGCCATTTACATGGACATGGTGTGCGAGGAACGGGAGGAGCAGATCCAGGAGGCGTAGGCCGACGCCGCCTACAACCTCCAGCTTCTCCAGGAGCACCAGCATGCGGAGGAGCGGCTCAATGCCGGCAGGAAGATCATGCCGGGCGGACATGGCGGAGCAAGCGGAGCTACTCGAGTCGTGGCGCTCCGCCCGTGAGATCAGCCTCGCCAGCTGGCGGTACCGCTAGCGTAAGGCGAAACTCGAGGTTGCTTACAAGGAGTTCAACAAGGCGGCGGACGAGGTGTGGAGCAAGACCGGCAAGGAGGAGGACATCGTCGGCTCCGCCCCGGTCGCGCCCCACCGCCACGACCACAAAGCCGTCACGTCCGTGGGCGTCGCCGGCAACAAGGAAGAGTAGTGCATGGTAAGTCACTGCTGCTCGGGTCCCAAGAAGGCCACCACTCCTTCCCTCCCATTGAAGCCAAGTTTGGTGGGCCGAACATCGTTGGCCGATTAGCCGCTTGGTGGCAAGGTGGAGGCGGACAACTTCACTTTCCGGGGCTCTGGACGCAGAAGTTAGGGAGGCGGAGCTAGAGAGCGCCGAGGCGAAACTGAAGAAGGCGAAGTTTCAGTTCTCAGGGCTCATGGCTCATGGCTGGACACGGGGAACGGGCACCGGTAATCATTTAGATTATGTAAATTAATTATACCTCCAGAGTCGGGCTCATTTTTAGTTGAAGTATGTCTAAAATGTGATGAATTGCATCATGTTTATATGAAATCCGTTGTGTTTGCACGATTCTCTTCCGGTTTACATGAAAATCCGGCCCTGTTTACACGAATTTTGTCCGTTTAGTCCGGATAGTATTTGAAATGTGTGCGGACATCGTTGGATGACCGCCTCCGCATTCATGCCCGTGGACCGGTCTTCCTTGTCTATAGACGGATGTAGGAGAAAATTTACGGGTTGGCGTTGAAGATGCCCTAAATCATCATATATTGATTCACAATACCGGCGCCATGAGTCCAAGAAAGGTCCATGGTTGTCTCAATAATGTCACGGTTGCTTCAATGCTTAAATCATTGAAAGAACACAATCATATGTAAGTACACATGACACAATGATACATATAACAATAAGTTGATGAATAGGCACTATCCCATATATGAAAAAGAAATGATTTTTTTAATAAATGAGCTACTCCCTCCGTTCGCAAATATAAGATGTTTTGGATATTTTAATATTGACTGAAATGAGTAAACAAAGACACTACAACATGTGTATGCACATCTAATTCAGAAAAAATTAGAACATCTTATATTTGTGAACTGAAAGAGCAACATATTTGTTTAACCAGATTTGCCAGAATATATATTGTCTATGTGAGGATACGTGGTTGGGTAATGCCACTCTCTAGAAACAATATTAAGCCTTGTAATGTATTGCTCACGACAAAAAGTGATATGCTCGCGCAATTTTTGAGCACATCATCGCTTAACATTCATCTTCGACTGGATTTGGTCGCCCCCCGCCTTGTGCCATGACATACCCTCTTGGGGTGTGACTAGTTGGGGTCCAGCTGACACAAGACTGTAAAAATTTACAAGCAGTTAAAACATTCATCAATGTTTATCACAAAAGAAGTTTAGAACCTTTTAAATTTGTTTACTATTTTTTCAGATGTTACTGTTCAGATGCGCCGCTGGAAGTCCTGAAATAAATTTAGAAATAAATACGAGTACGAGGACTTAAACCCTGATGGACTGAGATACCACAGTCCCTCTAACCATTCAACCATGATTACCGTTTCATGCTAATATGTTAATGTTAAGTAACCGATCCATCGACTGGGTCTAGGTGGTTATGTCCGCAACCGCGTCTTCGGAGAAGCCTGCAACGTACGTGGCCAATCGACAATAATTGGGTGGGTCGCCTCATCCTGGAATTAAGATCTCGTCATTGTTTAATGTTTCTCCGATTGGAAAATTCAAGGAGAACATGTGACTGTGATCAGGACGCGCTTACCTCTACTTGACCATTAGGGCACTTGTATTAGTCTACTCACTGCGAGCTCAACTGCCCACTGCGTGCATGTGTATAAGGCAGCTATCCCCTTCACCAAATCATCACAAGCTAGACACTTGGCTCATTTGCATCTGCAAAAGATCGATCAGTTGCTACCCAGACCATTCTAATCATATTGTATTAGGTTATAGCTTGTGATCTGCAAAAGTGTGATAATATACAAAACTTCATTTATTAGGTTATAGAATCATATTGTATTGAGACATGTGATGTTACAGTAACTAGCTAAGTTACTGAAACTACATCTCTCCTCATTAAATCATTGCTACATAAGCAAAATTGCTGAGTTGGACTTGATGTTATTGCTGAAGTTACTTCCATTGTGGCTAGTCTTACATAGTTAGATGTACACGTGTTTATTGATTCATTGGAATTGGAAGAAATAAAAAGGCAAACGCCGAGGTTATGTGAATCTTAGTACTGAGTCGCTTGAGAAACAAAATCAGGGATTTCAATCGCTTACTTCTTGGCGAAGGGTGAAGTTCACAGATGAGATGTGGATTGGGGGTTGGTGCCTGTGCATGTGCAGCTTCGTATGGTGAGGACGAGGAGTCAAACATCACAACTGATAGTGCGTCGGCCCCACATAGTGTAGTGACGGAGTATGTCATCTACAGTCCATATGATTATTTTTATATGAACCTAATCATATGATGATTTGGCGATAATACTGGCTGTATATCCGGTAAACCAGCAAATGGAAATGAACAGTCAAACATTCCATCCGAGTAAGACCAAAATATAGTTTGAGCTATGTATGCTCAAAATATCTGAATAATCATATGAGATCGCCATTTGGACAGGAGAATGGTTATCTGAACAAACATTTCGACAGGACCATGGATTCTTCTGATGAAAAAAGATACACACTGTTGAGTGGCCCTCCTGCTGTCCTTTTCTTTGATTTACAGTGGCCATCTCTCAAGGTTCTTAGAGTGATCTGGTTTTCTTCGTTTTATGTTAAATTAGTGCCTTTGTCCCCTCTTTTTGAAAAAAATTAGTGCCTTTGTGGGTATGCGAGGGCGACGAGCGGAGTAACCAAACTGCTGACCAGAAATTCATAAGAACAACAGAAGTGCAAGATTGTCGGCATCAGATTGTCCCCATCTCCATAATTCCCAACTGTAAACAAAAAGATTAGCCACCTGCTGCAGAGATCGAGCACGGCAATCAATCAGACGGGTCTATTTTCTATAAGAAAGTGTACAACTTCTGTTCTAGCTACCCCATTTCTACGCGTTTTATTTTCTTATAGGAAGCACCGTCTAGTCATCATATTTTTTTCTTCAATAAAGGACTTTTCATTGAATAGATATATCGAGGTGATACAATCGTATTGAAAGAAAGCCCGGCCTCTACATAGCTAGATGCACACAGCCAAAAAGTCCAAAACACCCTAAAAATAAGCGTATATATTTAAGCTCTACAAGGTCTTTGCCTTTTCTCCTGAGTGCTGGCAAAATCACCATCGTACATATAGTATCTATCGAGAGATTCATCATGTACGAATCAAGAGTTTTACGTCAAGTTTTTTAATCGGACATGCTAGCATTCACCTGACCAATGGAGCCGTGTGCGTCGACTGCATCCACTTCCGTCATATCCGTTTCTGATCGGACGGCCCGTAACCATCTCCACACCATTGCAACTTGGCCCCTGTTGCAAAGCAAAGAATGCAACAAGATCATTGTTGCAAAGGCTTCTCCTCCGCGGTTGATTCAGCACTCTATTAGCAGTCGTTTTACCACCACCGCTGCTTTCCCATCGTCCACGACCACCTATGCGAGCCTGGTGAACTACGCTCTCGTCATATTCCGTCGCCGTAGGCCTCACCCCGCTTAGAATTAAGGGTGAGCGCCACGGCCGCTGTGGAATGGATCTAACGGCCTGCATCGGCAGTTGCCAGCCGTGCCCCGCGTTCTGTGCACGCCCGCGTGGTCCGACACATGCCCATCCGATGGTTCGGTGCCCTTGTGTGTGCTCCTCCGATGAGGCGTTGCGCGCTCCGTTGCAACGACTGTGTTGCAAATGGCGGCGGTGAACAAGGGCAGCGATAGCTAAGATGATTTTTGCTTTGCACAATTGCAAGACGGCTCTTGTTGCACGAGCCACAGAGCTTTTTTTGCAACAAGGATCCTGTTATGGGATGTTTCTGCAACAAGGATCATGTTGCAATCAACGCGTGTGTAGATTGAATCGGATGGCTCGCGACCCAACGATCTTTAAAGAGACCACCCGGCCCATGCATAGCATGCCCCTTTTAATTAGCACATAGGGAATTCATGTATGAGGCGATACCATCATGTGGAGATATTTGAGCACGTAGGCGGTTGATATAACAAGCGAAGAGGCTCTTGTGTCACTCCTGGTGGGCGACCTGGGAGCAACGCAAAACATATACTAGTGTCATTGCCGCAGTAGTGCCTTGCATTTGGTGGTGGCTAGTGGCATCACTACATCGGGGTGGCTGCTGGGTGTGAACCTAATGAGCAGTGCGGTAGTAACTCCAACCGGCAAATCATGGTGACACGATAAATTCCAGGGTGCGGGACAGAGCGATCAGCAGCTCCCCTAGTAGGGTTCCCTTGCGGGGATGTGCCGCTCGCCTTGATCTGAGGCAATGCTTCTATGGTCTGGCCTCTATCTGTTTCATGGTGGCTTCGTGATTTTGTCATTTAAGCTTAGCTTTGAGTAGGAGGAGGGGCTTGTCCTTTTCCTCCGTGAAAAACGAGGCACATTTGTGTGGACCATTCTAGGGACATGAGTATTTCCTGGATGTTCTTAAGGATGCTAAGCCCATCAAGCTACACCTATGCTGCTTAGGTGAAGACCAGTGCAAGGTAATTGGTGAAGAGATAGCGCGGCTTCTGGTGACATGCTACATCATGAATTGTATCATCCCGAGTGGCTGGCTAATCCGATTCTCGTCTTCAAAAAATGGGAAGTGGGGGATTGGCTTCAACTATATTACTTTGAACAAAGTGTGTTCGAAAGATCCCTTCACCCTGTCATGAATCACCAGTTGATTGACTCAATCGCAGCTTGTGAAGCGCTCAGCCTCCTGAGAACCTACCCGGGCAATCATGAGATCTAGCAATTTTCCTCCTTCATCCGTCTGTGGAGAGGGGTGGCTAGTCCATGGACATGGAAGTGGGAGGTTCCATCCAGGCGTAGCCGCATACATTTTAATAATAGTTCGAATCAACCGAACGAAATTCATGCGAAGATGACACTTTTCATTAAAATTTGGACATAATTTACGCAAAATGGTGGCGGTCTTGCCGCAACAGGCGTTCGCGAAGCATTCGCTAAGCAATCACTCCTCGCCGATCTTGACGAGCTCGCCGTCAAGGCGGCGACGGCGCCTGACGGCTGTCTCCGTGGTGGTCCGGAGCGGTCGAGCGCCCACACGGCAGCGAAGTCCAGGTCGCTCTGGACCCATTCCGGCGCCATGTCGCTCTTGGTGAATGCGGAGCGGCGACCAGCATTGCGCCGATCATACCTCGCCTGCCGTCTCACCGCGCACTCCGCCTCGGAGACCACGGCCTGAGAGCCAGAGGCATCGGCGTAACCGCCTCCTCCGAGGTAGTGCAGGATGCGGCCACGTGCCTTCGCGGTTGCCGGTGGCAACTCCTCCTTGACGTCGCAGCGTTGGAGGCATGGTGGTGTGCCGTACCGCGACGAGGACGCTAGCTCGTCCTTGACGTGGCGCCTGGTCTAGACGCCGCGGTTGCGCGGGGGCGGGGGCGACGAAAGCTCGTTCTTGACGCGGCGTCCGATCTGGATGTTGCAGTTGCGCGGGGGCGAGACGGGCTCGTCGTATACCAGATGGAGCGGGGACGGTGGCTCGCGCTTCACGCGGTTGTGTGGCGGGGATGACGGCTCAACCTTCATGCACGCTAGCGATGACAGGATGGCCCCATTTGACGAAGGGAATGCTCCGTCAGCAGCTCGATCTGACGGACGAATTTGTCCGTCACCGCGGCCTCTGAGAGGAGATAGGCCACTACGGCGGCTGCTGCTCCAACTGTTGTGGCGGGGCCCGGTCCTCCTCCTCGCTGGAGGAGATGGCCCAGAGAGCGCCGGCGGCGGTTCCAAGTACCACCAGAGGTAGAGCTTCTGCCGACGCCGCCTGCCGGCGCGGAACACCATGACTTCGGCATCGCTTCTGGGATCGGAGAGGAGGAAGGGCTCGGCGAGGTGGGTGACGGAGAGGCAGAGCGCGGCGTTGCTCGGGGAGGGGTGTTGCGGCTCTGTGCTTTGCTAGAGCACAACTTATATACCAGCGGCTAGGCCAAGCGAAGGGGCGGTTAGCCTGCTTCAATGCGGTGCAGCGACCGGAGTTGGTTCCTCGGGAAGCTGCGCCAGCATTGAGGCGGCGACTGTCGAGAATTCACATCGGTCAGCGCCGCCCTCCCCCGGTTATATCGCGCGGCATCAATGCCGGCCGCTGCGTGCTTTGGGGCGGCATGATTGTGGCGCGGTAAGCGGCGCGTGCAGAACTTTCTTTGTAGTCCTTGTGATAGAGGCTAAGGTGTCCCGATGTTTCGATGAGATGGTGGCTATCGTTTTCTATGGGAGTCGACCTTGACGATCCGACTACGAACGTGCGAGACGTCGCGCCTTAGCAATCGCTAAACCAACTTCCGAGGGTTATTGACCACGCCGGAGCACGATCAACCTGACCACGAGGGTCTGTTTCCTGCGAACAAACGAAGAACACGCAAGAAACTGAGATTGCAATCGGGATATTGCGAATATAAGATGAAAGCTTTATTGATCAAGGTGGGGTTCTGTGACGTCTTGGTCTGGTCGTTGGACACAAACGAAGTACGCGAAGCTGCAGCTATGGCGAACTTTTAATCTAAACAAAACCCAAAGTCTAAACGATGCCCTAAGGGCTGTATATA